>NC_083569.1:66152148-66399648 GCF_027579695.1 Neoarius graeffei | reverse complement strand
AAGTGCAAGGAGATCCGCACGTGCTTCAAGCGTACTCCCCTTAGCTTCCCTGGGGTGTCCATCGAAGGGGTAGAGTTTGAAATGGTCTCCTCAGCTAAAGTTCTTGGTGTAACCATAAGCAGTGATCTTAAATGGTCAGCGCATATTGACTCAATAACAACCAAAGCTGCCAAGAGACTTTATCTCTTAAGACAACTTAAGCACGTGGGAATAGCCCCCAACGACCTTGTTTTGTTCTATTGCAGTGTCATTAGATCAGTTTTAGAATATGCATGCCAGGTATTTCATTGTAATCTACCATTATATCTCTCAGATGAAATTGAGCACATTCAGCGTCGTGCATTGCGCATAATTTTTCCTGCCTGTAGTTACAGTGAAGGCCTAGTTAAAGCTGGCCTTCCATCTTTATATGAGAGAAGAAGTCAATTGTGCAAGGAACTATTTAGCAACATTGAGCAGGGTGACCACAAACTAAGTCACCTTTTACCGGCTTGTTCTCGTCGGAATTATCATCTCAGATCCAATCGCAAGTTTGTTTGCCCGTTTGCAAGACCAACAAATACCGAGATAGTTTTATCATTAGTCACTGTATATAGTTTTTATGGTCTCATTTTTATTTTCAACTTTTGTCATATTATAATATATAAATTTTATATTTAATGTAAATATATTTGTGTAAATATTCACGTAATTCAGTCTTTCGACTGCAAAGTGTTTTTGAAATAAACGGTCTATCATCTAGTTCAAAATGCAGCAGGAAGAGTCCTTACTAGAACTAGAATATATGACCACATCACCCCTGTCTTATCCACACTGCATTGGCTCCCAATCAAATTTTGTATTGATTATAAAATACTATTATTGACCTTTAAAGCACTGAAAGGTCTCGCACCACAGTACCTGAGTGAACTTCTGCTCCTCTATGACCTGCCATGCCTACTTAGATCAAAAGGTGCAGGCTATCTGCTGGTACCTCATATAGTGAAGGCTATATCAGGGGGCAGAGCCTTTTCTTACAAAGCCCCACAGTTATGGAACAGCCTTCCAAGTAGTGTTCGGGAATCAGACACAGTCTCAACATTTAAGTCTAGGCTGAAAACATATCTGTTTTGTCAAGCCTTTTGTTAATGGTGTTTATGAGGTAAAGGTGTAGATCTGGGGCGGCACGGTGGTGTAGTGGTTAGCGCTGTCGCCTCACAGCAAGAAGGTCCTGGGTTCGAGCCCCGGGGCCGGCGAGGGCCTTTCTGTGTGGAGTTTGCATGTTCTCCCCGTGTCTGCGTGGGTTTCCTCCAGGTGCTCCGGTTTCCCCCACAGTCCAAAGACATGCAGGTTAGGTTAACTGGTGACTCTAAATTGACCGTAGGTGTGAATGTGAGTGTGAATGGTTGTCTGTGTCTATGTGTCAGCCCTGTGATGACCTGGTGACTTGTCCAGGGTGTACCCCGCCTTTCGCCCGTAGTCAGCTGGGATAGGCTCCAGCTTGCCTGCGACCCTGTAGAAGGATAAAGCGGCTAGAGATAATGAGATGAGATGAGGTGTAGATCTGGAGGGTCCTCAGACATAGTGTTTTGGTCAACTGGGATGCATGGATGCTGTCAGTCCCCACTCGCTTGCTCACTCGAGTTTGTTGACGGTGTAGTGGCTGGCTGCTTTATGTCCCAGGGCTCCCTCATGCCTGTGTTACCTTCTGGCTCTCCCCTTTTAGTTATACAGTAGTTAGTAGCCGGAGTCCCTGCTTGTACTCAGTGCAATATGTATACTGTTCCTACTTATTCAGGTGACATTGGGCATACCTAACAACCTGTATTTTCTCTCTCTTCTCTCCCCCTCCCCCCCCAAATCTGTCCCTCTGAGTTACATGTCAGTCCTGAGATCAAGAAGCTGACCTCTTCTGCTCCTCGGACCTGCCTGATCCGTCCTGGTGTCGTGTCTGGTTGGAGTCTCATTGCATCACTCCTGTCGAGGGTGTCCCCATGTGGACAGTTGGGGGTCATGCCTGGAGGACGCTCTGGGCTCTTGCAGTGGTGCTTTTGTGGCTGGGGACTGCAGTTGACTTGCTGACTTTGGGACTGCGGTTGTCGAATGGTTTTGTGCTTGGGTTTCCGTCAGTGGGGGGTTTATAGCATCAATAAAGCTGACTTTGTTAGGACTGTTAATGTTATAGTCATGTTGTCTGTTGTGGCCCGGATGGGGATGGGTTCCCTTTTGAGTCTGGTTCCTCTCAAGGTTTCTTCCTCATGTCATCTGAGGGAGTTTTTCCTTGCTATCATCACCACAGGCGTGCTCATTGGGGATAGATTAGGGATAAAATTACCTCATGTTTTAAGTCGTTCAAATTCTGTGACAATGTTTATTGTTAAGCACTATACAAATAAACTAGATAGATAGAAAGGAAGCTTAAGGAAGGATGAGATGTCCATGCAAAACTACCTCACGGTTTCTTCATCAGTCTTTATTTCCTTGATCAAAGATATGCAAACCATTAGCAGATTTGTAATATTTGGGACATTCGGTAATATATTCAGTGTGTGTGTGTGTGTGTGTGTGTGTGTATATTCTAAATTGTAACCTTTTTTAAATTGGCAGGCACATAGATGATACACAAACATAAGAATCTAATGTTAATATGATTTAAAAGGGGAAATATAGTCTCCATAAGAATAATTTCTTTAGACTAAAAAAAAGATTAAAAATTAAACTTTAATATCTGCAATAAAACTGTTCAAATTAAAATCATCACAAATAACCTTATTGTTCTTAAAAGGGGTTCTAGATCCTCTTACACATAATAAAGTTGATCTGAGGATTTCAAATCTCAAGCGAGTACGCACCCACAACATGATAGAAGCATAGTTTTCTTCTGTTTTCAAAGTTAGCTTATTTACTAAGTTCTTTAGAAAAAGCTGACATTCACCCCCCATTCCTCCATTTGTTCCAAAGATTAAAGGTGTGAAAGTACCCATCTCGACATCTAGAATTCTTTGTTGGTATTTTCTTTTTTTCTCTTTCTCTTTATCTTTGAAAATGTTGGTGGTGTTTTTGTTTGAATTACTAGAAGAGTTAACATGCGTAACGCGAACATCAAAAAATGCAGTAACTCCTCTACTCCAGAAACCACCAGCTTTTATGTCCAACCTAGCCTCAAGACTTATGTTTGTAGACCATAGATCAAATTTCTTGCCATCCAATGGAATAAGCCGAGGTTCAGCTTCAACATTAATGCAGACTTTGTTGAGCAAATTTGTAAGTAGATCTCGAACTCTGTTGTGTCTTTGAGCTACAAAACCCCCTTTTTTACAAGATAGAGCATGATTCACTGAGAAAGCTGTTCCACATGTGCAATGGCTGGGCAGTTCCGTCAACAGTAGGTTGTAGCATAAACGCAAGGAGTCTCTAAATTCTTGCTTATTTAGTGATAATCCTTGTTCTTTCAGAGGTAGTGTGCTAAGCCACAAACTTGCTCCCTTGTCTCTTGCTTGAATGATATGCAGTAATAAGTCAGGTGGTGATGTTACATCCAAGTAATTCAACTTGGCCTTCAGATGCGCTGATTTCAAAGATTTTTGTTGCATCTTTAGCTCTTCTGTTGAATGTGGGGATTCCATACTTTGTTCTTTGATGGACTGCACATGAGGAGCAGATATTGCCTTCGATGCTGCAAACTGCATTGGTGCTTCATCTTTTAATGATTGTACTCCTAAGCCCCCCAATGCTGGAGGCAAAGTGACGACTTCCAGTAAAGCGGGTGGCAGTAATTCCACTTGACCAAACAGAATAGGCAGAAAACTCTTGCTCAAGACATCTTGAATAGGATCTATGTATTCTTCAAATGATTCAATTGTTCGCAAGTAAAATGTAAACTTAAATTTGTAGGCCTTAGTGTAGGCAATATATGCTGACTGTGGCTGGCTTTTTGCGATTTCTGAGAGTAGTTCTAATTCTTGTTTCCATTTAGAGACTTTCTCACTGCAGTACTGATCTTTGTACTCTTTTAAACCAATAAAGGCGCCAAGATGATGTTTACCTTCAGTTGAAACATTCACTTTACCCTCAAAAACCATATCAGCTTCAGACACTAGATCTTTTGACTTAACAATCAACCAATTTTTAGACCCATTGACATTGTAACCATACTTTGCTCCTTCTTCACAAAGTTGTTCATACCAGTCATGTAATGTAGTGATCCTTCCAGCTCCAGCAGAGTCATCAGCAAACCATACTCGCTTGACAGTTGGTCTACACATTCATAACATATTAATGATCAGAGAAGTGTTAATTGAGTACCAGGGCATCGCAAGTGGATCGCCTTGAGTAGTGCCTTCCTTGGATGCAATTTCACTACCACCTTGAACAAAGAGCCTTGAAGGGCTTATATAGGTGTTAATCAAGTATATGGATATTTCTTTGCAGGAGATCTGGATGTTATGCAAGACAACGAATCGGTTCATTTGATTAAAAGCATTGCTTGCATCGATCAGTAGTACCCCATCTGTATCTTCATCAATAAAGATCTCTCCCATAGCATATATGGCTGCTTCAGCTCCAGCATTGAAACCTGCACACACTGGCAAAGGGCCTGCTGCTTCTTTAATTTTGTCTTTAAAGAAAGCAGATATGGTTTTCCCCATCATTCGTCTCAGTACCTCTCCAGTTCCTATAGGGCATATGCCGGGGTTCTTATCAAGTGGGATCAAACTACAACATATATATGTGTGTGTGTGTGTGTGTGTGTGTGTGTATGTATGTGTGTGATATATATATATATATATATATATATATATATATATATATATATATATATATATATATATATATATATATATGTGTGTGTGTGTGTGTGTGTGTATATATATAATATATGTGTATATCTCATCTCATTATCTCTAGCCGCTTTATCCTATTCTACAGGGTCGCAGGCAAGCTAGAGCCTATCCCAGCTGACTACGGGTGAAAGGCGGGGTACACCCTGGACAATTGTTTATAATAAATAATTTTTTTTTTACTTTTTTGTTGGTTTTTTTTTTGTATTTATTGGTGAATCTGGTCCTCTTTTTGTCACAGTGCAAAGGATAAGTTTGACACATTGTCCTCCATGTTCACTCAGGTCTTGCTTATAAGTTGTATTCAGTCACAGAACTTTTGGTTGCAAGTTTACTTCCAGTGAATGAAGTGGTGGCCAGGCAAGCCAATTTGGCTGCCGTTATGCAAAGAGCTAGTGAAACTGTCTCTGACCATTTTCACAGTTTAGAGTCCAATGCATGGTCAAAATATCTTCAGAAAGTTGCTCTTTGCAATGGGATAGATCTTTAAATGTTATCAAAGATGGATTTTTCCTACGAGTTGGCAAATTATGCATCTGTTGAGTTCCCCCAACATCTCAAACTACCTGGTATTACAGATGTCATTCTACATGGCCAAACAGATGAAAATCTGGAAGAGCATGGAGGCATCCAATTTTTTTTTTTTAATATGTGGCTGGGTTAAAGATCTGGGGATCAAGACACTAAGATGAATTCTGCATTATTTATGCCTGGGTAAATAGGCATTTTTGAGCTTTATGTATATGTCTTCGTGATGGTTGCTAGGATGCAACAATAATTAGTATCAGGTGGAAAAAAAAAACAGCCACTTGATTCCCAATCCTCCCTGCTCTTCTCTTCCCTAGCCTGGCAAGCCAGACTAAATGTGAATATTTAGTCTGGCCTCGATCCGTAGACATTTCCGACGGGGGTGGGAGGAACAAACCGCTGTCTTTCAAACTGTCTCTGTGCGTATAGACCAACGCTCTGACCAGTCAGCGCAACAGTGACTGTGATGTAGTCAGAGCGACAGAAAGCAGTGGTGGAGGGTAAACAAACAGCATGTGGAGAGGGACACCATTGGAGCGTTGAGTGTTTTGGTGAAAATTCAGCGATCATGGAGTTTGACTGTTTTTGTCATTTGTGCCAAAAAGACATGAGAGTAGCCGGTGTACTACACCACTGTACACAACTTTTTCAAAGAGTGCAACAACCATTGACTTTTGCGGAAAGATTGCAGAAAGTTGGAGTGAATGTTTCAAAGAGACCAGGGAAGTCAAACCATGTTTGTCAAAAACGGTGTTAAATAGACTTGAAAGAGACCTGCCAGCGTATTGGAGGTGGATTGAAAATGAGAAGGTCAAAGAAGGAGCCTCCGCAGTACCAACAGGTGCTGAAAAGAGAGACCGGGAGCCTACTCCCTCAAAAACACCGAGGGCTTTGAAAAAGCTCTGCCACACCCCGGAAAGTCCAGGGAGAACTCCTGCTGTTCGGCGGAATATAGCTGAGGTAAGTTTACATTATCAGTATATTATTACGACCTGTGACGGCAAAACTATCTGCCTAAATTTCAAATAGAGTCATGCACCGTAGCTAAAGTTAGCCTTGAAATCTTGTCTTGATGTTAATGTGGGCTTGACATCTCCGTACTGTACCTGCCAGCCAACCCGTGGACATATGACGATGTCGTCTAACCTTAATGTGATATGTGCAGTGATGACCATTATTCGGACAGTTTTTCACAACACTGTTGTATGTTTTTATCCGTGTGTGTGTGTACAAAATATTTCCACAAGACAAATATTACATTAACACTTCTTTTACTCTCAGGCCCCAATCAAAGGCATAGTGGGTGACTCAAAGGAGGCATTGATAGAGAAATATGTGATCAACAGAAAATGGAGGGCAGGAGCCAAGTTGATCATGTCACATAAAGACCTTTCCGAACAAGTGAAAATCCAAGTCCTGGTGATTGTAGAGAGTGAATGCAAGACACTATGCAACCCATCTGGCGACTTCATGTTGTGGCGTTCGTCGCCAGAAGATCTTAAGGTATTCTCATTTTCCAGCCTGGACTCAGACCTCCAGCGTCTATCACCATTTCTGCTGTCTGTCTTCTCAACTATCTCCAACAACTCGCGTCCTGTCACCTGTGCTGCCGCCTCAATAGCATTGAGGGGAAGTGAACCCCGCATGTCAGCGTTTGCACACTACCTAAACAGTGTTCTACAATATGGGGGTGCCAAGAAGGCAGTCTATAACAGATTAAGTAAACTTGGCATCACAACAACTCACAATAACTCAATTGTAAAGCAGAAAGAGTTGGCAAAGACATATGCAGATGGTCTGTTGCTGCTAAAGAGGCAGAATGAAGCATTCCTGGCTGAGCTTTACAGCACTGTCAGTCCAGGAGAGGAGAACCTTGACACATTACTCAGTGATGTCTTCGGAAGCATGGAAGAGCTTCAGTTGTCAGGTGAGGCATAATACCAACCCCCCCCCACACACACACACAGACAATGTTAATACATGGGAAGTAATCTAGTATGCTTTTCTGTCTTTATGTACATTTGTATCACAACAGAGACTACAGATGAGGCAGGTCCAAGCCATGCTGATGACCCAGTACCGGAACGAGATGCGAGGATAAGCTCTCAGCCATTTCCAGAACGACAATCAACTCCACCACATACATACTCCATTATACTTTACAATTTGGACTTTTTCATGCACGCACACCATCAGTCCACTCGCCACAGCAACAAATCTATACACTGGATACACCACATTGCTGTCCAGGACATATCCTACATATTCCTACATATCACCTGCCCAATGACAACCCGTGTGTGGATCTTCTTCAGTATGACTTGAAAATGTCCCTCCCTGGACCCGAGACACAACTGTTTATGCGTTGAGAGTTCATCGTCCTTGGCAGCCGAATCCTAACTCAGTATCTGGCAGCTTTCAAATCATTTTCCAGAGTGGTAGTGCGCAACATCCCTCATCAATACTCAGAACAAATGTCACAGCCTTCAACAGATGTAAGAATATGTAGGAAGATTCTACTAATGCCTCTACCAACTACCAACAGTCAATGTAGTACAGTGAAATATGTTCCTCTTTTCTAATTACAGTACCCATTAGGACTCATTTTCAAGAATGAGAACAAAACCTCTGACCTGTCCGAGGCACTTCGATACATTCAGCACAAATAAGTATGAAGTATGGCAACACCTTTCCTACCCCCAGATGGCAAACTGTCTCTCTCTGCCAAGCCCCAAAAGGCAGACTCCCGCACTTCGACATGTCCCTATCGCTTTCTGTAGTAACAAAGACCATGCTGACCATGCAAAGACCATACTTCGGACAGTTACTTAATGCATATCATCCTCATTGCAGGTATGTTCCAAACTGCCCCGACGGTGTCTCCACAGTGTTGGTCGGAGGTGATCGGCTCACTGGAGCAAACTGTAGAAAGATACAGTGGTCTTTTGCAGAGGGAGCTGACGAAAAGGAAAGGATAGAATGCATGGTGTTCATGTTCGAGGACTGGCATGCCATTAGAGTACTGTTTGAAGTAAGAACCATAACCAGTCACATATTAAGATCACAAATTAAGATAAATGGATAGAGACAGTTATTTTATTTGTCCAGAAGGAAATTAAGGAGTTTTGTCACATTATTTGTCATGGTGCTGTCCTGTACATTGGTCCAAGCAGTGTTTGGTGTTGTCAATTTCCTTTGGTTTTGATCCTAGATCCACTTCGAAATGTTCTTCAGTGAGACATCTGGCAAGGACCATGGGACACTATGTGCCAACATGACAAAGTTGAGGTAAATCTGCTGTATTATTATCATAACTTCATTAATTCTTATTACTTAATTACTGTTTTTAGGTTTATTGCACCTCAGACACCAGAAAATTAAGTTGAATGACTACAAACATTCAAATGTAAAGATTTTTTAGGTGAATGCGCTGTATTGTCATGACTTCATTATGAATTTTTCATAAGTTTTTTGCATTTGAGCAATTCCAGCATTATGGACGTGACACTTGAACTCAAAATGGCAACAAATGACCCAGTGCATGTTTTATTGTCTCCCAGTATTTAAATTTAAAGCATATTTTAAGGCTGTACTATACAGGAGAAGTGATAGAACAAGAACAATTCCCATAGTACATCTAGGGCATGCCAGAAAATGACAATAAAAGATGCATTATGGATGTGACAGAAAAAGTATCACTTTTCTTGGGTGACTGTACATTTTTATCAAACTCTGTGAAATTGTAAACCTAACGTCGAAATGGAGATATCCATTTGATAGAGGGGTCCAAGGTGAATATTAAAAAATCTTTGTTTAAAATATTTTGTATTTCATGCAGAGTTTCGGAAGGAAAAGTCAGCGTTATGGATGTGACAAAATTCCGTTATGGATGTGACGCATCTGAAATAGACATGGCGTATGTTTAGAAAATCAGCAATTTAACCACCATAACCCTTTGAAGAACTCTCTAAATATCAGCTAAAACTATCAAAGTTCTTAAATAATATTTAGGATGGCTATTGTTTTGCTGTTTTGTGGATTTTAGCATACATTTCTGTGGCTTGTGGCAATAATATAGAATTGTACATGATCAAAGTTATTAGTGTCATTAGCTAAAGTAGTGAAGGCGAAGGGAACAATTCTTGTGACACATTGGTTCAACTTATTCACATCTGTAAAATACAGGCCTAGGTGATATCTCTGGGAGTGGTTTTGATGTATTACATGTTGCTTTATTTTTGCATGGTGAAGTTGACATTTACATGGAATTGCCCATTTACAAAAAACCTTGGCCAACCAGCCAGTGGAAAATGTATAGACCACTTTTTACATGTTATTGTTGAAATTGTTGACAGTGTTTTCTGCAGTTTGGCCCATGCACAAAACTACAGCCACAATGGACGAGTCAGGATGCATCATGAACTTATGCTTTCTGTTGTGGGGTTGTACATGCACTTTTGCCATCATGAAAAGCAGAGTCATCTCCAGGGAAAGGGTTCTATGAATTGAACAGGATGGTATGGTTACATGCATTTTGCCAGACATTTCTGTATTTTGACTACTAACAATTCTGCGTGTGTTTCTGCGCCAGCGCTTGCACATGCTACCATTTCATATGAGGTGAATGTGTGCTGCTTGTCTTAGCATACTAAACTAGATTAACAGTAGCAGCAGAAAATAGACTCGGGCTTGCCAGGCTATGTGTGTGTGCATGCATGTACTGTACACTTACACGTGTGTGTACATGCCCACCAAGGCTCATGAGAGAGCCATATATGTATAATATGTGTGTGTGTGTGTGTGTGTGTGTGTGTGTGTGTGTGTGTGTGTGTGTGTATTTGTCACAGGTGCAGCAATGCCAAACAGGGTCCCCATGGTGCCTTCAATGCCTACAAGCATTTTGTCATCACTGACACAACTGCTCTGTTCCTGGCGGCTGCCATGGAGCACTTTGGGCTGCAGGATGTTGCAGGTAACTGGAAAGTGTTATGATACAGCAATGCTATGTTGAAAAGTGAGTAGACTGTTATCCTGGACTGATATTTGTGATGTATCTTGTCTTTAATCTGATTTAGAAATCCCGGATTCCTTTGTGCCAGAAAATGTTGCATCAGGAACGCCAGACATGAAAAGAGACTGGTTGAGTGAGAAGACAGCCGAGGTGGTGGACAAGTTCACCTTGTTTTGGGATATGCCTGTGGTCAGCGAAGTCCCTGTGAGGCAGAAGGAAAAATATCCCTGTAGAGTTCAGGGATGTCAGCAGACATACACATACCAGAAATCCAGAGACAAACACGAGCGTAACAAACACAACAAGGTTGCTTCCTCAGACACGTTGCCAGAAGACACATCAGCATCCCAAAATGACCACAAGCAAGCACACAGCATAGCAAGGCTGAGCTTTATTTTTCTGATGGACATGTTGGATGCTGTCAAAGAAGGTGATGGGGCAGACTTATGCGGCTTTACAAGGTTGCCCTCCTGTACTACAAAGCGCATGGACACAGCTACTACGCCTACAGCACATTTCTTCTTACAGTACAGCTGAATGCAGCTCTGAGTCCACGGATGGCCCACAGCTTGACCTGGAACAGATTTTGGAATACCAGGGGAGGGAAGGGGGTCAACATACCCCTTGATCTACACCTGGAACACCTAAACAACTTTCTGAAATCATTTCTGAAAGGTCAGGGTCCTAATCTGTCTGAACTCTCAGCAAGCCGGATCAGTCAGTCATTGGGTGTCTTTTGAAACATGATGGAGAAGGTTGATGAGGAGTTGAGCATCAAAAGGCCAACTGGCACCCATCACGCCGATCAGGAGGAAGTTGATGTGTTGACTCTGGTCAGTGTGTTCAGCAAGGGACAGCTTTTTACAGAGATACCTGGCCGGTTTTTTCATGCCTTCCCTGGCTTCCACAAGAATCCACTAGTCAAACTTCATGACAAAGACATATGGCAGTGGATGAAAGACAAATTGAATGAGTGGAGCTGTCTAAAACTCTGACGGGCACACCACAGCATTTTTAGAGTGTTTATTTATTTCATTTTAGTTTTTATTTATTATATTTATTTTTCTTATAGCGTATATAGTCATTTTTATCTTGTAAATACTGTGCATAGTTTATATATTTCACATTCTTATACTAGTCTGTATAGTTTCAATTCATTGTCATACTATTCAATTTCATTGTTTGCCCACCATGCCTTGTTCCCGGATTTGAAATTGTCAAATAAATAACCTCAAATTTCAGTTACATCTTTTTTATTATGCAGTCTCATTTCAGGTCACAATGACATTTTTCAATCAGAAGCATTACACATGTCAGTGATTATGTACAAGTATTTACAAATAATGCCACAATGCTATGTCATCGTGGGCATGAATGGCTTTTACAGATAACCATCTTCACTGTTTTCCTAAGATATGTCTGTGTGTATGAAGTCAGTGAGTTGCTGGACTCCTGAGAGAACCTTGAATCCCTCACCCAGTGCTTCCCTAACATTTTTCATGTTGTAAGTCATGAAGAAAGCAAAAGAATTGCCAAAGGATCTTTGGAAAGATAGCTGAACTCTAAGAAACAGAACAGGGATAAGGAAGTATTGAACCAAATAAGAATGCCAATCAGCACTGCTCAAATTTTAATTCAGAAGTGTTAAATGAGGGTTTCTGTTTAAACCAAACCACGCTCAGGAAGACCAAATAAAACTTTAGCCATAATTGCCAGGAAAATTGTTCGGTAGGCAAAGGACAATAAATAAATAAATAAATAAATAAATAAATAATTCAGGTGAAATACAGAACAAAAAGAAAAGATGTTTCAAGCTGTACAATAAAGAGGCACTTGTGGAGAAATGCCATTACTACAAAAAATTACCACAAAGTATCTCAATTCTATCACACCAAAGAGCAGGTGACAAAACAATGGAGTTATGTCTAAATTCTAATAGACTTTTTTTTAAAGTATTTTGATAAACACCTACTGAACAATAGCTTAAAGTGTGTATACATTGTTTGGGAACATCTTGGGCTAACAAATGTTATCACACTGCTCTTAATCAACAGACTTCTCCAGAGGTGAAAACCCAGACTCTGTACTGCTGCGACATGAGGCAGTGCTTTCTGAGTACTCATCAAAGTAGCCTGTGAAATGTTGGTCTGGCACCACATAGTCACTCGGAGGCACATGTATTTCTGAGAACTCAAAGTCCTCAAAAACCTCAAAACACACCATGAGGATTTCTTGTGCATGTTCTTTACTGAAGACAGGGAGATTGGCCATAATGTAATCCAAATCAAATATGTGCGCGCAGTGCTCAACAACACTGTTGATGAGGACATCGCCAAAACCAGTGCAATGTGCTATGCTGGTGAACAGAGGTTTGCTGGGTACCAGGCTCATCTTGTACTCGAGCAAAAGCTCCCTAACTAAAGCTTTGTCATCCTCTGTGACTTCCCTGCTTCTGACTGGAGCATGACCCGGAGTATGAGACCTTTCAAATTCTGGTGTAGCCACAGCGCAACCGGTTGAAGTGCACATACAAACAGAGTGGCAGTAAGAGCAGCACAAATGTCCAGACTCAACACTGTCAGTGTGGTCCTCAAAGTGTGCAAACAGGGCCTTCCGAAAGCAGCTGTCGCTGCTTTTGTCCAGCAGTGCTTTCACTCCCTCGTCTGTGCTTGTGTGTGCCTTTACTCTGAAGATGACTGCATGTGCAGAAGACCCATCTCTCCCCGCCCTGCCAACCTCCTGTAGGATGGCCTCGACATCTTCTGGAACACCGTACATGATAACATGGGACACCTTGGGGAAGTTCATCCCCATTCCCAGTGCAGTTGTTGCCACGACAACTCTGCAAGCACCTTCTCCAGAAAATGAATTCAGGACCCTTGTTTTGTTGTGTGGTAGGGTCTGACTGTGGAAAATCCCGAGTAATAGGTTTTCCACCTTGTGCTCTGGATCCCTGTTGACCCAACAGTCCTCACCTAATTTCGCCTTGAGGTAACCAAAGACCTTTCCAACAGCTTTCAATGTCCGACAGTAAATAATTGTGTGAAACATATTGGGGCCGAGTGCTTTCAGTTCCCTCACCAGCCAATCAAAGCAGTCCAGTCTATGTGAATGAACGGTCTTAAGTCCGAGCCTAATGTTGGTCCGGTTTGGGCTTACGGTGACTTCAGTGGCATTCTCCAAATGCAGCTTTGATCTTATGATGGCTCTGGAATCCAGGTCTGCTGTTGCAGTCAAGGCCAAAAGAGGTGTACCTGAAAGAAAAAGAAAATTGCATTAACACTTCAATTAGCTGTCATCATGTGTGGAAATGGTGCCAAGCTGTGTCCTGTATGTTGTTGTAGAACAGTGCCTCAAGTGTGAAAGAGCAAAGGGGGGTGGGGTCGAAGTTAGTTACACAAGATGGTAGTATGTCTTAAGCAGACGGGGGAGGGATGGAGTGCAGGTGAGCAAAATGGAGGCTTAACAAAACAAAATGGCACCTACAACTACATGCAAGGTTGAGAGCCAGCATCACATTGGCAGCCATGGTCTTCCTGATACTGCACTGAGGACAGGACCAGGGAAAAGGTTCCAATGTAGGGCAGCTGCCTACTGTTCTAGGTTCTTATGTGTTCACTAACGTGTTTCATTGTGTCCTCATGTCTCAACAATTCAGTAGTAGGTGAAATACAGAGACTGCCCTATGTCATAGACTGACTTGTCAGGCTACAGACACCTTAACTCTTGAGGATATGTTTGTATCAGTGTGTGAACTTACAAGTGAAATATATTCAAAATTTCAATACTTACCCTGTTTGATGAGGGACCGGAGTTCGCCTAGCTTGCTAAAACACTCCCTGAAGGCCTTCTCCCCTTTACCACATTTTCCCCTATTGAAAAACAGTACATTGTAATGTTATTGTTCAATCACAAAGCAATTACGTCCATCTCAACTAGCTTCTAAGTGCTATTTCCAAATCACCCGGACAATACATTCAATATCACAAAGCAATTGCGTTAATGTAAACTTGCATCTTTCGCCCATAGGCTTCAGATAGTTAGCATTAAAAGGCCGTAAACTGAGGAGGATAAATAAGGAAGCAGTCCCGACATTCAGCCTGTTGTACTGGCAATGGCTAAGGGCCAAGCGTGACTGTTACCAAGCATCGCCGTCATCTTTTAGGAATGTACTTTACACACACTTTACTATTGCGTAGTTAAGAGTATGCCTCTTACCATTTGTAAATGAGGTGAACCTCATCCACCACGACTCCAAGGACGTTGTCTTGAAACACTTTGGTCCCCAACATGTCGCACCAATTCTTTTGTAAAAGCCATGCCTCCGGACTGCCGAACACCAACTGGCACTGGCCCCTTCGGATGTTCGCTGGTTCATCGATGCCCAATTGCATGGCCGTGAGTCCGAAATTGTTTGCCTCCTTCACCTGGTCCTCCATTAGGGCTACCAAGGGGGAGACAATTACCACCATAGGGTTTTCACTTAGTCCCATCCTTTTGGCTATGAGCGGAGCTAGCTGGTAGATCAGACTTTTGCCATAGCCGGTTGGCAAAACAGCGAAAACATCCTTCTTGAAAAGGAATGAGAGGAGAGCCTCTTCCTGCTCATGTTTCAACAAAAACTCCAAGTCTAATTCTTCTAACACTGATTCCAAAGCGGAGTCAAACGTGCGCTGTTCACTAGCCACAGCCATCTTTCCTGTTGCGCTTTCTCCAGCGTCGCGCAGCTTTGACGTCACTCCTGCAAAAGCCCGCCCAAAGAATCCAAACAAAAACCTTGCGTTGTGATTGGTGGGCACGATTTGATGCCCAGAGTGTTTTTGTTTATATGGTGCGAGGCTAGACCCATTCGCTAGGCAAAAAATATTTTTGGCCGCTAGGCGGTTGGGTCTAGTTTACTAGCCTATCTCTTCCCGGTAAAACATTCATAACGGTCCACACAGAAACATCTTTAACAGGGGCGTAGCTGGGGGGTCCTGGGGTGCCTGTGACCCCCCCTTTTGTCGGACCATACATTTTTTCATAATTAGAAAAGCACCCACTGTAATTTTTCTAACTTTTTTTTTTTAAACTAGATTGTCACCTAAGCCTCTTTAGGGTTTCTATAACCTTGACTTCCTGTGGTTTGGGAACAAAAACCCAGTTTGGCAGAGTGTGTGCGGGAGAGGCTGATGTAAGTGCAGATATGTTAAATAATACACAGTGCAATATGAGCATAGTTCATTGATTAAAGACAGGTGTTCTTTGTTAACAGCACTCGTGCCAGAGCTCATCAGGTGCATGAGCCAAGGTGCTCAGGACTGACACAGTTCTCTGCAAGCACAACACGATCACACTAGAAAGCATGGTCAAGCTGCCAGTGTAGCTCCAGTCTCTTTAGTTGCAAATTACGAGTGTTTCGTCTTGTGTTAATAATTCGCCATGTCAAAACAAGTGAAACTTTCCTCCTTCTTTCGACCTGAAGAGATGTAGGCAATTTATTATATATTTTTTCCATCAAAGTTGCATTTTGTGGCTTTGAAGCTAAGTTTTAGTGTGTCGTTTCTAGAGCACAACATCAAGAAAATGTGGAAAAAACAGCAATAATGAAAGAGCCGGTTTCTAAGCTACCTAAAACTGGCAATGTTCACTATTTTTTGTTACATAATGTACTCAGACTGCCAGTTAGTGTGTGACACCCCCTTTGTAAAATCCTAGCTACACCCCAGTTTAAAGACCGGGGTATTGGTGAAACAGGAAGGAGAAGTTATCATGGCTCACTGTAACTGCATGGCCCGGGGAACCAATTTCATGCTGTTAACTCGTGAGCTCTTCTTTTGTGTTTACGTGCATTGTCTCAATTATCTTACCTATCTAGTTCAGTGTAGGAGCCCAATCTACATCATCAGCCTTGTAAAGATTGCTAGGACATCCTCATAAATAAAGTGAAAATATACGTGTTAGTTTACAATATCTCATCTCTCATCTCATCATCTCTAGCCGCTTTATCCTGTTCTACAGGGTCGCAGACAAGCTGGAGCCTATCCCAGCTGACTACGGGCGAAAGGCGGGGTACACCCTGGACAAGTCTCCAGGTCATCACAGGGCTGACACATAGACACAGACAACCATTCACACCTACGGTCAATTTAGAGTCACCAGTTAACCTAACCTGCATGTCTTTGGACTGTGGGGGAAACCGGAGCACCCGGAGGAAACCCACATGGACACGGGGAGAACATGCAAACTCCACACAGAAAGGCCCTCGCCGGCCACGGGGCTCGAACCCGGACCTTCTTTCTGTGAGGCAACTGCGCTAACCACTACACCACTGTGCCGCCCTAGTTTACAATATGATGACCATAATCACACAGTAAACAAAAACATATCTGAGGACTTAAGCCTCTCCTGAACTTCAAAAACATCACAAAATAACAGAAAATGGTGAGATAAGTAATTTGCGAATCCAATTGAAATAAATCAGAGGAATTTACAAACCTTTCATGAAGTGATCACTGCAAATGTGAGAGTTCTTTGACTCACCTCCCTTCGATCACAGCAAAAGGTTCAAGAGCCACACTTTGTGTCATCTTTTGGTAAAATACTTGGTGCTTTCACCTTTTTTTATCACTTCACAGGTAACCCAGAAGAAACTTTTATTAGTTTCATGGTTTGTTCAATTCAAATAGCCCAAAACAACACAAACATAGGGCATGCCAACGACTAGCAAGGCACTCCAGCGATAGTAACGCTTTGTGAACAGTGAGCTTAGCTGACCACCACTTTATGTTTTGCATATCTAATGAGGTGGATGTGATGTCGGATGCAACCCAGCAATACTGTATGGTGCTCAGGCCATAAATAACTATGCTATAGCCTGGATGTTCCAATAAGTGCATAAACAAGCTCCGGTTAGTTCAAAATGCAGCAGCAAGAGTCCTTACTCGAACTAGAAAATATGACCACATCACCCCTGTCTTATCCACACTGCATTGGCTCCCAATCAAATTTTGTATTGTTTATAAAATAGTACTATTGACCTTTAAAGCACTAAATGGTCTCGCACCACAGTACCTGAGTGAAATTCTGGTCCTTTATAACCTGCCATGCCTACTTAGACCAAAAGATGTAGGCTATCTGCTGGTACCTCAGATAGTGAAGGCTATATCAGGGGGCAGAGCCTTTTCTTACAAAGCTCCACAGTTATGGAACAGCCTTCCAAGTAGTGTTCGGGAATCAGACACAGTCTCACCATTTAAGTCTAGGCTGAAAACATATCTGTTTTGTCAAGCCTTTTGTTCATAGTGTTTATGAGGTAAAGGAGTAGATCTGGAGGGTCCTCAGACAGAGCGTTTGGGTAAACTGGGATGTATGGATGCTGTTAGTCCCCCACTCACTTGCTCACTTGAGTTTGTTGATGGTGTAGTGGCTGGCTGCCTATGTCCTGGGGCTCCCTCATGCCTGTGTTACCTTCTGGCTCTCCCTTTTTAGTTATGCTGTCATAGTTAGTTTTGCCATAATTTCTGCTTGCGCTCAGTGCAAAATGTATACTGTACTTACTTATCAGGTGACATTGGGCATACCTAACAACCTGTGTCCCCCCCCACCGTCTGTCCCTCTGAGTTACATGTCAATCCTGAGATCAAGATGCTGACCTCCTTTGCTCCTTGGATCTGCCTGATCCATCCTGATGCTCTATGTCTGGTTGGAGCCTCATCGCATCACTCCTGTGGAGGAGTGCCCCATATGGACAGTTGAAAGTCACACTTGGAAGATACTCTGGACACTTACAGTAATGGTTTTATGGCTGAGGACTACAGTTGACTTGCTAACTTTAGGACTGCAGTTGTCATGAACAGTTTTGCACTCAAGTTTCCATCAATGAAGAGTTTATAACATCAACGAAACTGACTTCATGTTAAAACTGTTAATGTTCTAATCACGTTGTCTGTTGTCACCCAAATGAGGCTGGGTTCCCTTTTGAGTCTGGTTTCTCTCGAGGTTTCTTCCTCATGTCGTCTGTGGGAGTTTTTCCTTGCCACCATCGCCACAGGCTTGCTCATTGAGGATAGATTAGGGATAAAATGAGCTCATGTTTAAAGTAATTTAAATTCTGTAAAGCTGATTTGTGACAATGTCGATTGTTAAAAGTGCTATTTAAATAAAATTGACTTGAATTGACTTGCTATATTCAGTCAGCAATAATTCCATGAGAGTAGTGGTGGTGCATTTGGGGCTGAGGGACTGTGCGTTTTCTTGTTTCTTACAACTTTCTGGTGATATACTGTTCCCTATTTTTTGGAGTATATTCATAACATCAAGATTTAGTTTTGGTCCAATACCCCCCATCCAGATTAATTTTTGGCACTTCATAAGCAATTATTTGGGCATTTTTCTTATAAATGAAGCTCAGTGATAGTCAGTGTCTCTCTCTCTCTCTCTCTCTCTCTCTAACTAACACACACACACACACACACAGCTAAGAGTGTTGACATGGCCTGGGACATTGGTTTCCCTGAACTAGCACTCTGCTGCTACCCAGTGTACTAATAAAGCTCCCTGTCTATGATCCGTCTTTCCTGCAACCACTTTATCATTTCTTTTTCTACTACCCTCCCCTCCAAGACAGACATCTGGGTTTGCTTCTCTTGGCTGCATTATGAAAAAAAGTAAGTCATGTAATACAACCCCAATTCCAAAAAAGTTGGGACAAAGTACAAATTGTAAATAAAAACGGAATGCAATGATGTGGAAGTTTCACAATTCCATATTTTATTCAGAATAGAACATAGATGACATATCAAATGTTTAAACTGAGAAAATGTATCATTTAAAGAGAAAAATTAGGTGATTTTAAATTTCATGACAACAACACCTCAAAAAAGTTGGGACAAGGCCATGTTTCCCACTGTGAGACATCCCCTTTTCTCTTTACAACAGTCTGTAAACATCTGGGGACTGAGGAGACAAGTTGCTCAAGTTTAGGGATAGGAATGTTAACCCATTCTTGTCGAATGTAGGATTCTAGTTGCTCAACTGTCTTAGGTTTTTTTTGCCATATCTTCCATTTTATGATGCGCCAAATGTTTTCTATGGGTGAAAGATATGGACTGCAGACTGGCCAGTTCAGTACCCGGACCCTCCTTCTACGCAGCCATGATGCTGTAATTGATGAAGTATGTGGTTTGGCATTGTCATGTTGGAAAATGCAAGGTCTTCCCTGAAAGAGACGTCGTCTGGATGGGAACATATGTTGCTCTAGAACCTGGATATACCTTTCAGCATTGATGGTGTCTTTCCAGATGTGTAAGCTGCCCATGCCACATGCACTAATGCAACCCCATACCATCAGAGATGCAGACTTCTGAACTGAGTGCTGATAACAACTTGGGTTGTCCTTCTCCTCTTTAGTCCGAATGACACGGCGTCCCTGATTTCCATAAAAAACTTCAAATTTTGATTCGTCTGACCACAGAACAGTTTTCCACTTTGCCACTGTCCATTTTAAATGAGCCTTGGCCCAGAGAAGACGTCTGCGCTTCTGGATCATGTTTAGATACGGCTTCTTCTTTGAACTATAGAGTTTTAGCTGGCAATGGCGGATGGCACGGTGAATTGTGTTCACAGATAATGTTCTCTGGAAATATTCCTGAGCCCATTTTGTGATTTCCAATACAGAAGCATGCCTGTATGTGATGCAGTGCCATCTAAGGGCCTGAAGATCACGGGCACCCAGTATGGTTTTCCGGCCTTGACCCTTACTCACAGAGATTCTTCAAGTTCAAGTTCACTTTATTGTCAGTAATGCCATTATGTGCAGGACAAACAGAGAACTGAAATTGCATTTCCCTTTTATCCGCGGTGCAAACAATAATAAACATGAAATACAAAATATAGGTACAAGATATAAACTTTAAAAAGAGGGAAGTAAAATAAAACCTCATCTCATCTCATTATCTCTAGCCGCTTTATCCTTCTACAGGGTCGCAGGCAAGCTGGAGCCTATCCCAGCTGACTACGGGCGAAAGGCGGGGTACACCCTGGACAAGTCGCCAGGTCATCACAGGGCTGACACATAGACACAGACAACCATTCACACTCACATTCACACCTACGGTCAATTTAGAGTCACAAGTTAACCTAACCTGCATGTCTTTGGACTGTGGGGGAAACCAGAGCACCCGGAGGAAACCCACACGGACACGGGGAGAACATGCAAACTCTGCACAGAAAGGCCCTCGCCGGCCCCGGGGCTCGAACCCAGGACCTTCTTGCTGTGAGGCGACAGCGCTAACCACTACACCACCGTGCCGCCCTAAAATAAAACCCAGGGGGGGTATTTAGACACACAAGCTAAAGCTATCTAAGAAAAGACAGTGGCAATCCAGAAAGTGCAAATTGGCAGTGTGAACAGAATTAATGGTATAAATTTAAATGTGACAAATGACAATATAAACAGAATGAACAATGTAAACAGGAACAGCAGTCTGACAGTATAATAATTATCAGTATAAATATATATATATATAAATAAATAAATATGGCAGTATGAGCAGAATTTTCAGTGTAAGTATAAATATGGCAGATATGTATAAAGTGTAAACAGTGTTCCAAACAGTTTTTTATATAGTGCAATTAACTTAAAAAAAACATGTAGACAGTATTGTAAACAGTTTTAACATAGTGCAATTGAATTCCATTACAGTTCGTTAAAGTGGCTGGTGACATTTGGTTTGTGTATTAAGGGAAGGTAGTACTGGCCTGGGAGGGAGTTCAGCGTCCTGACGGCTTGGTGGATGAAGCTGTCTCTCAGTCTGCTGGTTCTCGCCCGGAGGCTTCTCATTCTCCTCCCAGAAGGCAGGAGGCTGAAGAAGTGGTGGTTGGGATGGGTGGAGTCGCCCGCAATGCTGAGTGCTCTGTGGGCCAGGTGTGTGTTGTAAATATCCTGAAGGGAGGGTAGGGGGACACCGATGATCTTCTCAGCTGCTCTCACTATGCACTGCAGGGTCTTCCGGCAGGATGCAGTACAGCTGCCGTACCACACAATGATGCAGCTAGTCAGGATGCTCTTGATGGTTCCACGGTAGAAGGTCTGCATGATAGTGGCTGGTGCTCTAGCTCTTTTCAGTCTGCGGAGGAAGAACAGGCACTGCTGAGCTTTCCTGGCCAGCAACGCGGTGTTGCTGCTCCAGGAGAGATCCTTGGTGAGGTACACATGCAGGAACTTGGTGCTGCTCACTCTTTCCACAGCAGCACCATTGATGGTCAGTGGAGGATGCTGGGTGGAGGCTCTCCGGAAGTCGACAACCATCTCCTTTGTCTTCTCCACATTAAGAGAGAGATTGTTGTCTCTGCACCACGCGGCCAGTTGGCTCACCTCGTCCCTGTAGTATGACTCATCATTGTTGTTAATGAGTCCCACCACAGTCGTGTCATCTGCAAACCTGATGAAGAGGTTGCTGTTGTGTGTTGGTGTGCAGTCGTGGGTCAGCAGGGTGAAGAGAAGGGGGCTGAGCACACATCCTTGAGTGGCCCCTGTGTTCAGTATGATGGTGCTGGATGTGTTGCTGCCAACTCGGACTGCCTGTGGTCTTCCGGTCTGGAAGTCCAGCAACCAGTTGCAGAGGGAGGTGTTTAGTCCTAAACAGTCCAGTTTCTGAATCAGCTGCTGGGGGATGATTGTGTTAAAAGCTGAACTAAAGCCTTAGAACAGCATCCGCATGTAAGAGTCCTTAATGTCCAGGGGAGTGAGAGCTGAGTGGAGAGCGGTGGAGATTGCATCATCAGTGGACCGATTGGACCGATATGCAAATTGGTATGGGTCCATGGAGGGAGGGAGGATGGATGGATTTGATGTGCTGCATGACTAACCACTTGAAGCACTTCATAATGATGGGGGTCAGTGCCACAGGGCGGTAGTCGTTGAAGCAGGATGGAGAGGCCTTCTTTGGAACAGGGATGATGGTGGTGCTCTTGAAGCAGGTGGGGACAACAGCTTGGCTCAGGGAGGTGTTGAAGATGTCTGTGAGCACTTCTGTGAGCTCCTCTGCACAGTCCTTTAGCACACGACCTGGAATGTTGTCAGGTCCTACAGCTTTGCGGGTGTTGATCCTGGAGAGGGATCTCCTCACACTGGCTGGAGACAGGGACAGCACCTGGTCATCTGGAAGAGGTGATGTCTTCTGTGCAGGCATGCTGTTGTTGGCTTCAAACCATCCAAAGAAGTTGTTTAGACTGTTCAGCAGAGTGATGTCCTTGTCACAGGTCTGTGGTTGAGGTTTATAGTCCATGATGGTCTGTATCCTCTGCCACAGGCTCCTTGTGTCTCTGCTGTCAGTGAAATGATGGGCTATCCTGCTACTGTACTACTTCTTTGCTAGTCTGATGCCACGGGACAAGTTGGCTCTTGCTGATCTCAGACCAGCCTCATCACCTGCTCTGAAAGCAGCATTCCGGGCTTTCAGTAACCGATAGACTTCCCCCGTCAGCCATGGTTTCTGGTTGGCCCGTACTGTGATGGTCTTAGTGTCCGTGACATCATCAGTGCATTTACTAATGTAGGCTGTAACAGTGTCTGAATATTCCGGGATGTTGATCTGGTGGTTGTAAGTGGCTGCCTGCTTAAACATGTCCCAGTCTGTGATGTTAAAGCAGTCCTGAAGTGCTGAGGAAGCACCCTCTGGCCACACCCGTACCTGCTTCTGGACCAGTCTGGTGACTTTGACCTTCGGCCTGTATGCTGGCATTAGCATAACAGTGATGTGGTTTGAAGCACCGAGATGGGGGAGGGGTGAGGCCTTGTATGCTCTTCTCAGTGTAGTGTAAACCTGGTCCAGTGTGTTGTTTCCCCGTGTTGCAAAGTCAATGTGTTGATGTAACTGAGGAAACACTGTTTTGAGATTTGCGTGGTTGAAATCCCCAGCTATGATGAGAAGTCCCTCTGGATGGGCTGTCTGTTGGTTGCTGATGGCGCAGTACAGTTCACTCAGTGCCTTGTCCCTATCGTTGTTGTTGCAGCTGGGAGGAATGTAAACTGCAACAAGCAGGATGGCAGAAAACTCCCTCGGTAGATAGAAGGGCCAGCATTTGATGATCATAAACTCCACAAGGAGTGAACAGTGTCTGCAAACTACCACAGTGTCCTGACACCAAGCATCCCTGATGTAAACACAGACCTCGCTGCCGCGGGTCTTACCTCCTTCAATGAGGGCTCTGTCTGCTCGATAGCATGTTAGCCGGTCGAGCTGGATGGCAGAGTCCGGTATGCTGTCGTTGAGCCATGTTTCTGTGTACATAAAAACACAGCACTCTCTCACAGCCTGCTAGGTCGCTCTCAAAAGGTGAATATAATCCAGTTTGTTATCAAAGGAGCGTACATCGGTGAGTACGATGGACGGTATAGCCGGCTTGTGTGGATTAGACATTAGCCTGGCCCGGATACCCCCGCGCTTTCCCCGCTTCTGCTTCCTCTCGCACTGCCTACGGCGCTTCCTCTGTGGGTGTGCAGCAGTAGTGGGGGTCGATGTCAAAGCGGGCCGCCGGAGTAGGCCAAGGTCATGTAGCTCCTTAGCATGTGCCAGGTTTAACTTACAGAAAAAAGTGTTGCCAATGTCAAAAAGAGTCCCACGGCTGTATGTGCGCCTCGGGATGGACAAACGCAATGAAAACATACCATCACTCGAGCACACCGACGAAGACAAACATGTAAACACCACATTATCGGGACAGAGAGGAGCCGCTGTGTCCGCATGCACTGCCGCCATTTTGTTAATTCTTCCAGATTCTCTGAATCTTTTGATGATATTATGCACTGTAGATGATATGTTCAAACTCTTTGCAATTTTACACTGTCGAACTCCTTTCTGATATTGTTCCAATATTTGTCAGCGCAGAATTAGGGGGATTGGTGATCCTCTTCCCATCTTTATTTCTGAGAGCCGCTGCCACTCCAAGATGCTCTTTTTATACCCAGTCATGTTAATGACCTATTGCCAATTGACCTAATGAGTTGCAATTTGGTCCTCCAGCTGTTCCTTTTTTGTACCTTTAACTTTTCCAGCCTCTTATTGCCCCGTCCCAACTTTTTTGAGATGTGTTGCTGTCATGGAATTTCAAGTGAGCCAATATTTGGCATGAAATTTTAAAATGTTTCACTTTCGACATTTGATATGTTGTCTATGTTCTATTGTGAATACAATATCAGTTTTTGAGATTTGTAAATTATTACATTCCATTTTTATTTACAATTTGTACTTTGTCCCAACTTTTTTTGAATCGGGGTTGTAAATTCTATAGAGTATAAGGAAAATTTCCTCATAGACTATGAGGAAATACACCTGTTTTTATTTCAGTATATCTGAATATATTGTGATAAGATGAGGAGAGAAACAGAATGAATGCATGTGAATGAATTTTATTGCAGGATGAGGTGGGATAAA
Source organism: Neoarius graeffei (assembly GCF_027579695.1). Lineage (NCBI taxonomy): Eukaryota > Metazoa > Chordata > Actinopteri > Siluriformes > Ariidae > Neoarius > Neoarius graeffei. The sequence continues at coordinate 66,374,872 of NC_083569.1, read as the reverse complement.
TGCATACCACAGCTTCATCAAAAGCATCCCAGAACATCTCAGAATTGAGATTCCAGCACAATGCTAGCTGACTCATGGAAATTGTATAAGTCATTATATACTCCAAAGGCTCAGGGCCTTTGGAGTTCAAGGTCCACATAAACTCTTTTTATGACTCTGTGGTGGCATCAGCCATATTCTGTGGAGTTGTCTGTTGGGGAAGCAGTATCACAACAGCAGAGAGGAAAAAAACTGAACAAACTGATTAGGAAGGCATGATCTGTCCTGGGCTGTGCACTGGACTCAGTGGACATGGTGGGAGAGAGGAGGATGTTGGCCAAGTTGTCATCCTTAATGGCAAACACCTCCCATCCACTGCAAGAGACAGTAGCAGCACTGGGCAGCTCCTTCAGTGACCGGCTCCTCCATCTGCGGTGTGTTAAGGAGAGATATAGCAGCTCCGTCCTCCCTACTGCTGTGAGACTGTACAACCAGCACCTCACCAAGCACAGCACCAGTCACTCCTCACAATAATGAACAATACTGTCCAGATCACTTCTACATCCATAGAAACCCCTCTGAACATATACTGTGTGCACTGACTATCAGCATCAGTACTTTACAGTGAACTGTTAGCTACACATGGTTAAAATTGCTCTTGTGCAATATACCGAGTTACTTGCGCAATACTATCTGGGTAATAGTGGTCATAATACCTGTGCAATACTTACACGTGCAATATCACCTTTGTAATTCACTTATGTTAACTACATATCTGCAAATCTGTTAATTTATGCAAATATGTTAATTTTTTATCTCTAAATTTGTAGTTTATTTATTTTATATCTATCCTTTTTGTATACTTAGTACTTTTGCATTACTCACTCACTCACTCACTCATTATCTTTTTCTCTTTATATATTTTGCTGCTGTAACAATATAAATTTCCCCTTGTGGGATAATAAAAGTCTATCTTATATATAATGCAGGTGGTGCTACACTTCTAGAATGTTTCAGATTGTTTCAGACTGGCGTTCAGAGTACCTTCTTTAGGCAATCAGGAAAAGTTAAATCACAAGTATGAATAAAATTGCAGCTCTGTAATGCTCAAGTATGAACCCCATTTCCAGAAAAGTTGAGATATTTTCCAAAATGCAATAAAAACAAAAATTTGTGATTTGTTAATTCACATAAACCTTTATTTCACTGACAAATACAAAGAAATATTTTCAATACATTTACTGACCAACTTAATTGTACTTTGTAAATATAAAAAGTTCTAATTTGATGCCTGCAGTCATTCAGTCAGGCCAGCTTCAGTCATAAACGACTATGCCAGGGAGGCACCAATTCATTATCATCATCTATAGCTGACAGGTGATTCCGCCGTATTTTGAGTCTCTCCAGGTTAGCCTCTTTATCCACCCTAATACCGCACCTGAGACTTGCACGCCAAGTGTCACAATCAATGCATACAGATGTCCAGGTAGCAGGGTTTATTTGGAAGTCTCTCAGATCTCATTTCAGAACATCCTTGTACCTAAGGCGAGGTCAACCAATTGTCCTTGATCCAGCTTTGAGAAGTCTATGGAGAATGCACCGAGGTAGGTGAGATTTTCGCATTCTGTGGACATGCCCAGGCCACTTGAGTCTAGTGGATTTCAGGATACATGATAGAGGGCTGGAATCTGTGATGCGAAAAAGGTCCTCGTTGGTAATCTTGTCTTTCCAAGTGACACCAAGTATAGATCTTAAAGATCTTGTGTGAAAAGCACTGAGTCGCTGTTCTTGATGGTGATAAGTTGTCCAGCATGAAGAGCTGTACAGAAGTATACTCAAAACACAAGTAGGGCTGAACGATTTTAAGAAAAAAATTGAATTGCTATTTTTCTGGCAGATATTGTGATTTCGATTTCAACCATGATTTTTTTTCTTTAAATCAAGTTTCAGTGCAAATTAATTAATACAATGAATTACATAAAGCTAATGCAAGAATGAAAACTGAGGTCAACAGATTTCAAATGTAGGCCTGTTTATTAACATTGAGTGCCTGAGGAACAAGTTATCTCATCTCATTATCTCTAGCCGCTTTATCCTTCTACAGGGTCGCAGGCAAGCTGGAGCCTATCCCAGCTGACTATGGGCGAAAGGCGGGGTACACCCTGGACAAGTCGCCAGGTCATCACAGGGCTGACACAGACAACCATTCACACTCACATTCACACCTACGGTCAATTTAGAGTCACAAGTTAACCTAACCTGCATGTCTTTGGGGGAAACCGGAGCACCCGGAGGAAACCCACGCGGACACGGGGAGAACATGCAAACTCCACACAGAAAGGCCCTCGCCGGCCCCGGGGCTCGAACCCAGGACCTTCTTGCTGTGAGGCGACAGCGCTAACCACTACACCACCGTGCCACCCCGGAACAAGTTATAATAACTTAAAATAAAAATAAAAAGAGAGCCATCTTTCTTAAGTAAACTTTTGCTTCTTTTACTTTTCCCATCTACAACATATCAGACATAAAAAAGGTTGATCAATGGCCCAGCAGCATCAAAATATTGCACTTTTGTAAAAGAATGTACATAAGCATTATAAATTATAACTAGAGCCAACAATTCCCCTGTGGGAAATAAGAGTGATGCAGTGGCTGTAGCAGTCACTATTGCAGGGCTCCTCCCTCCTGTGTGTGTGTGTGAGAGAGAGCAGCCCCTCCCCCACCCGTGTGCTCAGAGACAGAGAAAGCGCACTTTTTCCTCACAGTGCTCCCTCCAAACAATGGGGATTTACACAAAAACGGAAGGAGATATTCACAAAATTATTTCACACTGAGTGCCACAAGGCTTTCCTGAACGTATTTTTTTTGTCTGTAGTGTAAAAAATTAGGACAATTTATTGACGAAACAAAACATGGGTCAGTTTAGGAGCACTGAGAAAAACCGCGGCTTTGACGATCCCAAAATCGTGTTGTCTGAGATCGCGATTTTCGGTCGAAAACGATAGATCATTCAGCCCTAAACACAAGCTTCATATACTCTTACTTTGGTCTTGATGGTAAGTTTCCTACTTCTATACACACGTTTCTCAAGTTTTCCAAACACAGTGGAAGCTTTGCCAAGTCTTGTAGACAGTTCTTTATCAAGACAAAGATTAGATGTTATAGTTGATCCAAGATATGTGAAGGAGTCAACATTATCGAATGTTGTGTTGTTGATCAAGAAGCTTAGATTACCAGTTAGAGATAGGACAACTGTCTTCTTAAGACTAATGGTGAGACCAAATCTCTGGCATGCTGTACTGAACTCATCCAGAAGTTCTTGTAGCTGTAGGGCTGAGGATGCACACAAAGCGGCATCGTCTGCATAGAGAAGCTCACATACAACAAGTCTTTGGACTCTTGTTTTGGCTTTGAATTTAGCTAGAGAGAAGACGTTTCCATCATCTCGAGTAAGCAGATAGACTCCTACAGGGTCAGGAATGTTCTGGTACGCCGTTCTGAAAATGTAGGCAAAGTAGATGCCAAAGAGAGTAGGGGTTAAGACACAGCCTTGCTTGACACCTCTATTGATGGGAAAGCAATTAGATGTGTTGCCATCTCATCTCATCTCATCTCATTATCTCTAGCCGCTTTATCCTTCTACAGGGTCGCAGGCAAGCTGGAGCCTATCCCAGCTGACCACGGGCGAAAGGCGGGGTACACCCTGGACAAGTCACCAGGTCATCACAGGGCTAACACAGAGACACAGACAACCATTCACACTCACATTCACACCTATGGTCAATTTAGAGTCACCAGTTAACCTAACCTGCATGCCTTTGGACTGTGGGGGAAACCAGAGCACCCGGAGGAAACCCACGCGGACATGGGGAGAACATGCAAACTCCGCACAGAAAGGCCCTCGCCAGCCACGGGGCTCGAACCCAGACCCTCTTGCAGTGAGGTGACAGCGCTAACCACTACACCACCGTGCCGCCCCTGTGTTGCCATCATACTGGATTTTACCTTTCATTCCAAGGTGGAAGGACTTTACAAGGGAGAGTAACGTTGGAGGACAGCCAGACTTCTTTAGAACAGTAAACAAGGATTCTCTGTCAACCAGATCGAACACTTTGGTCAGATCAATAAAGGCAACATAAAGAGGTTGTTGTTGTTCACAAGACTTTTCCAGCAGCTGCTGAGCACAGAAGATCATATCTTTGGTAGATCTACCTGGACGAAATCTGCATTGAGATTCAGGATAAATCTCTTCAGCAAGCTGTTGCAATCGAGGGAGAATGATCTTAGCTAGTACCTTTCCTGTGACACTTAATAGGGAAATGGTACGATAGTTGTTGCAATCTCCTCTATCGCCCTTCTGTTTGTATAAGGTGGTGATCTTAGCATTTTTAAACTCTTGTGGAACAGTGCCAGTAGACGAGCAAAACAATATCAGCTTTTGCAAGGGCATTGCAAGAATATCAATACCAGCTTTGAGTAGTTCACCTGGTACTGCATTCTTGCCAGCTGCTTTATTGTTCTTCAGTCTTATTATGGTAGATGTTACCTCATTAAGATCAGGTGGTATGTCAAGTTGTGTCTTGATTGATTCATTTGGCAGAGTCTGTAAAGTGTTAGCACAAACAGAACTCTCACCATTATACAGTTCACTATAATGTTCTATCCATCTGGCCAACTTTTCATTCTTGTCGGTGATGGTAGAACTGTCTTTTTTTTTAGCACAGAGCATGATTGAGAGATCAGCCAACCCAATCAATAAAGTTGGGACAAAGGCAAAATAAGACTGAAAAGTTTATAGAATATTCAAGTTTCCACAATAAGCAACTGAATTGATAACAGGTGAAGGTATCATGATTGGGTATAAAATGAGCATGCACTGAAGCTTCAGTCTTTGTAAGCAAGGATGGGTCATATTTCACCCCTTTGTGCCAAAATTTGTGAGAGAATTATTAGTGAAATCAAAAAGAACATTTCTCAATGCAAGATTCTGACTTCATTTTTATTTGCAAAATACAATTAAGTTGGTCAGTAAAACTATTGAAAATCTTTCCTTTTACATTTGGCAGTTAAATTAAGGTTCATGTGAATTACCAAATCACATGACGATATGTCAAGAACACCAACAAAGGAACTCACAATTGATTTGGCTGGAAGCTACACCAGAAACAAAAATGTGTCAGTGGCGGCGGCTCCAGCTTGTGTCTGAGCATCGGTTTCATCATCTCCTTCCGGCTTCCCTTTATCGCATAATATATTATTTAATTATCTGGTCTCCTTGGCTGATGTTTGTGCCTGATATGACTTAGGAGACCCAATTGGTGGGGGAAGAGCTGCGGGCAGAAGTCGCATGGGAGGGCAGGAGGAGGACAAGATTGTTCCAGTCGCTCCTTTCTTCTTCTTCATTTGTCCTCCTCATGCTGTCTTCTGTTCTCCTCGAAAGCCGAGGTGTCATCATGGACAGTTAACCTCCAGGCACTTCTGTCCCTGGCAATTTGCTCCCATGAGGAAGGTTCAGTGTTGGTTTGGGCCAGGGTGTGCTTGAGCTGATCTTTGTAGTGGCGCTTTGGTCCTCCTTGGGGTCATGTTCCAGTGGTGAGTTCCCTATAGAGCATGATCCTTGGGAGTCGGGAGGGGTTCATTCATAGGACATGGCCTGCCCAGCGGAGACGATGGTGGATGACAGTGGCTTCAATGCTGGGCAGCAAGGCTCAGTTCAGGACCAAAATGTTGGTAATGAGGTCTTCCCACCGAGTTTTGAGAATCTGCCTCAGCTTGTACTGTTGGAATTGCTCAAGGTGTTTGATGTCATGTTGGTACAGTGTCCAAGTCTCGCAGGCATATAGAAGGGTAGAAAGGACTACGGCCCGGAAGACCATGATCTTGGTTTGGATGGTCAGCGCATGGTTGTTAAATACGTGGCAGCTAAAGCGACCGAAGGCGGAATGGGCTGCCTTGATCTGGTTTTCCACGTCTTTTTCACACATGGGGATTACCACATGTGAAAAAGTGTATTACCAACAGGAACAGGTGAATGAAGATTTTTGTTTGCTTAAAGGTTGTGTATGTATATGAGAGAGAGAGAGAGAGAGAGAGAGAGAGAGAGAGAGAAGAAACTAAAACAGTATGAGGAAGAGAAAAAGAACAATTGAAAGGTCATGATATTTGAAAATTGCCATTGTTAAATGTAGTGATTGTAATTTATGTTCAGTGACACTCCGATTTGCATGGAATAATAATTAACATAAAGGTTATTTTCCAAGTAATCAAAAATATTTGCCACCTGTCTAGTGAGAATGGTTGCCCTCACAGTGAGTGACTAGTATTAAAGCCATTACAACTGTTTAGCCCAGGTATCACCACCCACTGACTTGGTCTTTTTCCACATTAATAGCAGAAATGTTGACAGGCCCAGTAGTGTCTGCAGTATGGCACTATCAGTTGATTTCCCCAGCTCCATTCAAGCATGACCACCATCAATACCTATAGGGGCCTGTAGCAGTTCCTGATGTGGGTGGAGCACAAAAGCACAGCAGGCGAGAGTTGATGGTCACACACAAACACTTTATTTCACTTTTCAGCTTTTCACTCACTCACTTACTCACTCACTCACTCACGTGTTGTGGTCAGGAGGGAGCCCCTTTTCTCTGCTCTCTCCCTCCTTTTATGCTCCGTCCCTGTAACAAACATACACACACAATTGACAGCAGGTGGAATGACTTAGCCGCTTACCTTTCCCAACCCCACCCTCCATTCACAGACTGCTGCTTGGCCACGCCCCTGCTGCCACAGGGCCTTTCACTGATGGCACAGATTTTTCTTTATCACGCAGCATCCTCCATATTGCTAGGCAAACAAAGAAACATAGCTGTGACAGTTAATAATGAAAACTGAGATGACTGCAAATCAGTACAATCTCTCTGAAACGATTAGAAATTTATAGTATACCAGCAGATCAGGTTAAATCCAAACGCTGAAACATGCAGGCATCACAGATCCATATAATTTGCCCACAAATTTATTTATTTATTATTTATTCTACACATTGCTCTGGGTAGTGTGTGTGTGTGTGTGTGTGTGTGTGTGTGTGTGTGTGTGTGTGTTCACTGCTTCAGATGGGTCAAATGCAAAGGAGGAATTTTGCTGTGCTTGAGTGTATATGTGAGAAAAAAGAAAGGCTTCTTCTTAATTTACCCACAAATGCATTTATTCCACTTGAAAAGTGTACAGCAAACCAGCTACTGGATGTGGGATTCTATGGCATCCTGAACTATTTGGTATTTGGGACTTCTAAATATGCCAGAGAGATGCTAAAGGTGTACAAAAGTACAGATGCCAACCAATATTTTGAGACAGGTTTCATGCATGCTGAAATGTTATGGTAAAGAATAAAGACCTTATTATGACAAAAGTAAGCTCAAACATGGACCTCTAATACTAATAAGCAAGCCAGGGCCGAGATCTAGCATAGTTTTATGGTGTTTAGCCTTGTCTTCATTATCAGTATAGAGCAAATCTGCTGCTAATCTAGCCAAGAATTAGGTATAATAAAATATATGGTGTCCAAAGCCCACATCCAGATATACATTTTAACACTCATACATTTGTAATTTATTTTGAGTGTAGTAGGACTGCCAAGTATGACATGCTTGTGTATGTATTAGTAGATTGTACTTAGTGCCAGACCATGCAACTTGTTAAAATTTTTACCATCTAGACCAAAGTTCTGTCCATGTTATGCCAACTTATGGACTTGCTGAATGTTAACTTGAGTACACCGAAGCTAGCTCCAGATCAATGGGACTTTTATAACTAAATGGCCCTGAGCTAGAAAAAATGTTAGAAATAACAAGTACACAAAGATTTCAGACTAATACAATGATACTCTGATACATTGGTGCTTGAAAGTTTGTGAATCCTTTAAAATCTTCTATATTTCTGCATAAATATGACATAAAACATCATCAGATTTTCACACAAGAACTAAAAGTAGATAAAGAGAACCCAGTTGAACAAATGAGACCAAAAATATTATACTTGGTCATTTATTTATTAAGGAAAATGATCCAATATTATATATTTGTGAGTGGCAAAAGTATGAGAACCTCTAGGATTAGCAGTTAATTTGAATGTGAACCTTTGCTTTCAGTATCTGGTGTGACCCCCTTGTGCAGCAATAACTGCAACTAAATGTTTCTGGTAACTGTCGATCAGTCCTGCATGCAGGCTTGGAGGAATTTTACCCCATTCCTCTGTACAGAACAGCTTCAACTCTGGGATGTTGGTGGGTTTCCTCACATGAACTGCTCACTTCAGGTCCTTCCACAACATTTCGATTGGATTAAGGTCAGGACGTTGACTTGGCCATTCTAAAACATTATCTCAATTCTTCTTTAATAATTCTTTGGTAGAATGACTTGTGTGCTTGAGGTCGTTGTATTGCTGCATGACCCACCTTCTCTTGAGATTCAGTTCATGGACAGATGTCCTGACATTTTCCTTTAGAATTCGCTGGTATAATTCAGAATGCATTGTTCCATCAATGATGGCAAGTCGTCCTGGCCCAGATGCAGCAAAACAGGTCCAAACCATGATACTACCACCACCATGTTTCACAGATGGGTTAATGTTCTTATACTGGAATGCAGTGTTTTCCTTTCTCCAAACATAACGCTTCTCATTTAAACCAAAAATTTCTATTTTGGTCTCATCCATCTACAAAACATTTTTCCAGTAGCCTTCTGGCTTGTCCATGTGATCTTTAGCAAACTGCAGACAAGCAGCAATGTTCTTTTTGGAGACCAGTGGCTTTCTCCTGGCAACCCTGCCACGCACACCATTGTTGTTCAGTGTTCTCCTGATGGTGGACTCATGAACATTAACATTAGCCAATGTGAGAGATGCCTTCAGTTGCTTAGAAGTTACCCTGTGGTCCTTTGTGACCTTGCCGACTATTACACACCTTGCTCTTGGAGTGATCTTTGTTGGTTGACCACTCCAAGGGAGGATAACAATGGTCTTGAATTTCCTCCATTTGCACACAATCTGTCTGACTGTGGATTGGTGGAGTCCAAACTCTTTAGAGATTGTTTTGTAACCTTTTCCAGCCTGATGAGCATCAACAACACTTTTTCTGAGGTCCTCAGAAATCTCCTTTGTTCGTGCCATGGTACACTTCCACAAACGTGTTGTGAAGATCAGATTTTGATAGATCCCTGTTTTTTAAATTAAACAGGCTGCTTGTCATCCCATTGATTGAAAATGCCTGATTCTAATTTCACCTTCAAATTAACTGCTAATCCTAGAGGTTCACATACTTTTGCCACTCACAGATATGTAATATTGGATCATTTTCCTGAATAAATAAATGACCAAATATAATATTTTTGTCTCATTTGTTTAACTGGATTCTCTTTATCTACTTTTCAGACTTGTGTGAAAATCGGATGATGTTTTAGGTCATATTTTTGCAGAAATCTAAAAAATTCTAAAGGGTTCACAAACTTTCAAGCACCACTGTATTATAGTCTCATCTCATTATCTCTAGCCACTTTATCCTTCTACAGGGTTGCAGGCAAGCTGGAGCCTATCCCAGCTGACTATGGGCGAAAGGCGGGGTACACCCTGGACAAGTCGCCAGGTCATCACAGGGCTGATGCATAGACACAGACAACCATTCACACTCACATTCACACCTACGGTCAATTTAGTGTCACCAGTTAACCTAACCTGCATGTCTTTGGACTGTGGGGGAAACCGGAGGACCCGGAGGAAACCCACGCGGACACGGGGAGAACATGCAAACTCCGCACAGAAAGGCCCTTCGCCGGCCACGGGGCTCGAACCCGGACCTTCTTGCTGTGAGGCGACAGCGCTAACCACTACACCACCGTGCCGCCCCTGTATTATAGTTTAAATATAAAATCTTCAGTAGTCTTCACAAATAAGATAGTGATGCATCACACACCAGCTCATGAAGTCATGAAACAAGGAAGGAAACTGAAAGGGACAAATGTCTACATCAACGAGCACCTGACAAAACACAATGCTGACATCGCCAGTGTAGGTGCAATTTGTAATTAAGTGATCAATCTCATTAAATCAGTCTCATTAAATCATTAAATAAGTCTCATTAAATACCATTAATTAATACCATTAATTTTGTTGCTTAATAATAAATTACCAAACAGCTAAATTATGGTATATTCCAAATTATTATGATCACTTACCGTATTACACAACCCATATGCACCTTGGAATCCTTTGAGATTGGGTAACTTCAAAAATATCGGTACAACAAATAAACACACACAGTTTCAATAATTAATTGAATTTATTATAACAAAGATAAAAATGAATAATAGCAGTTGAAATCTTCAGCAAACAGTGAGGTGTGTGTGTGTGTGTGTGTGTGTGTGTGTGTGTGTGTGTGTGTGTGAGACAAAAGATTAGCTTTGTGTTGCTAGCTAAGGCCCAAGAATCCTACCTCATGGAGTTAAGAACAAAAGGTGTGTGTGTTTGTGAGAGGCCTTAAGGCCTAAACAAAAGGCTAGTGTGGGATGCTAGCTAAGGTGTGTTTTTGTGTTGGGGGGAGGTGACCACGTGTTTCTAAGTAGAACAAAAGAGTTATCTTTGGTTGCTAGCTAAGATATGTGTGTGTGGAGGAGGGGTCACTACATGTCCCTAGGTAGAACAAAGAATTAGCCGGTAGCTAACCCACTAGCTCATAACATTACCAAATCCACTGAAATCTTGATGAGGTCAAAACATGTGTAATAATGAAATTAAAGGTGTTAGAAAGGAATAGAGAGCATGCAAAACCTATCTATTAAACAAACAACTGAGAGAACATAGAACAATGATGGAACACAAAATCAGTGTGCACACTTAAACAGTTCCTGAGTTTAAATTCACACTACCTAATAAAGCTGATTCCTAAGACTAGTTTGCCCCAAAAATGCCAATCTTACTTCAGTATCTCGCCTCTACGCAAGATTATGAGATGTTCCAAGACTTTTGGAGTTACAAAGTTGTGGAGGCCTCCGTGAAGCACAGAGAATTTCTTGGTCCGACACGTGGTCGTTCGTGATGAAAATAAGTCTCTGATCAAACAATGTGCACAGCGCTTTTAGTTAGAAGGAATCCGGTCTCTTCTAACTTTAATTAACTGCTTTGGGCTGCAGTTGTACGTATTTATAATGAACAAATGAAACCGGTTGTAACTCAGAGTCAAAATCGCGCGATTCGAGAGTTTACCGTGGCCAAAGGTAAGTAAAAGAAAAGCGCTAAATTCTGATTCTTGCCAGAAAGACATCTTTATCTGGGTTGCTCTGCCAAGCGGATCTCTTTGTGCCTGCAGATGGCTGGTCCAGACAAGAGAGAGAGCCTCTTTATGTCAGTGTGACCTGAGTCACATCCGCGCCAAAAGAGGAAGAGAGTAGCGTGCCTTAGTTTCTTATGGAATCATGGAGGAAGTGACGTAGGTGACCCCGCCCAGGCGTGACGTAAGTCAATGCGGAAGTTAGTTGATGGGAGTTGTAGTTCTTAGACAGACTGTGTTACCTACACCAGAAAAGCATGTCATCTGAAGAAAAAAAATAAAATTCAATCTAAATGGATCACCACTGCAAAGTATTCATTAAGCTGAACGGTACACTGGAGGAGGCGAGAGTTCTGGTCATACGAAACATCGAGGACTTGGACAAATACCAGTGATGGCTATCGGGACTGTATGGTAATCAATACTGACATGACACTACACCAAACACCAAACCATGACACACCCCGAAATAACTCTTTCATCCATTACTTGGAACACTACTCGGCAAATGCAAATGCTTGTTGATTATGAAAACCTGTAACTGAAACCACATGAATTCACTGACCATAAACTATTGGACATAGATAATGACATAGACCCAGACAATAACTTTTTCTCAACCATTAATGACAATTGCCACTATTACACAGAGGAACAGTACAATCAGTCCACTAAGGCTGTGGGAAAATTATCAATAATACACTTCAACAGCAGAAGCATGTATGCTAACTTCAAACACATCAAGAAATACTTAAGTCAGTTTCCTCATCCATTCAACATAATCGCCATATCGGAGACCTGGATTGACCTGGAGGAAGGAGTGGATTTCGAACTGGCTGGATATGAATTTAATTATATAAACAGGAAAAATAAAGGTGGAGGAGGAGTGGCGGTGTATGTGGACTGTAATTTGAATTATAAGCTAATAGATGGCATGACAATGGTGATTGATAACTTATTAGAATGTTTAACAATTGAAATTAATATTGAAAAAAGTAGAAATTTATTAATTAGCTGTATATATAGGAGCGCCAGAAACTAGTATAGAGGTGTTTAAGGACTGGGTAGAAAAGACATTCACAGTCAATAATAAAAAAGTTATTTTCATTTGTGGGGATACTAATATTGATCTGTTGAACCCTAATAAGCACAGTATGACTGAGGAATTTATTAATACCATGTACAGTATGAGTCTTCACCCAAAAATTACCAGACCCACCAGAATTACTGACCATAGTGCTGCCTTAATAGATAATATATTTACCAATGATATAGATAATAACATTATAAGTGGTATATTAATTAATGATATCAGTGATCATCTACCAGTTTTTACAGTTTATGACTGTAATTGTAAGAGAAATGTGACAGACCATAAACTTAAGTATAGAAGTGTTAGGACTGAGGAAGCCATGTTTGCATTAAATAATGATTTATTAATGCAAGACTGGGAATCAGTTTATATAGAGAATAGCATTGATGGAGCATATGATAACTTTTTAAGTATATTCAAATTATTATATGATAAAAATTGCCCACTGAAGCAATATAGTACAAAACGAAACTATAATGACCAACCTTGGATTACTAAGGGATTACAAAATGCCTGTAAGAAGAAAAACACTCTAAATAGAGAATTTATTAAATTAAGAACCAAAGAGGCAGAAACTAATTATTTAAAAAATAAAAACAAGTTAATGAGTATCATAAGGAGATGTAGGAAGGATTATTATGGTAAATTAATATATAATAGCAAAAATACTATTAAAGGAATATGGAATATATTAAATAGTATTTTTAAAGATGGCTCTGGACAAATACATTACCCCAGGGGTTTTCAAAGTGTGGGAGAGTCAGCCCCCTTCAGAGAGCAAATAAACAACAGCACCCCCCCCCCCCACACACACACACACACAATTGTTGTTGTTGCTGCTATACTTAATGTTCCATTCGTATTTTAAGAAATGGTTGTTGTACACATTTTTATTTTTTTATTTTACACATTTTAAACATCTGTGCTTTTTGAAAACATCTTTTTTTACACATTTAAAACATGAGCTTTATTAAAACATCTTTTTTTTTTTACACATTTTAAACATCTGTGCTTTTTAAAACATCTTTTTTTTTACACATTTTAAACATCTGTGCATTTTTTTTTTTAATCTTGTTTTACACATTTTAAACATCTCATAGCATCGTTAGCTCACACCTCTTGGCAGACCACACACTGTGGCAGTGGAGCATCTTCAGATCCAGTCCATGAAAATCCAAATTTTAAATAATCGTGGTCATAGTTCCTTCTTTTTTTGCTTGGCCCAGACTCTGTCTCCTCACTCACTGTAGCTTTAGGTTCTAAAAATCGATCCATTTTGTCTCTGGCAAAGGCTAGCTGAAGTTCGCTAAATGTCCGCAATAGTAACTTATTCTGGTTTATTTTTCCTCATGTTGCCCCCCCCCCCCCCCCCCCCCCCCCCGAAGAACTCTGGCGCCCCCTAGGGGAGGCGTGCCCCACACTTTGAAAAGCCCTGCATTACCCTAAATACTTTAATGACAAAGGTATCGAAAATTATAACATGGATGTAGTTGCTAATAGTTTTAATAATTTTTTTTGTTAATGTTGGACCAAGATTAGCTCAAAATATCTCTGATCCTGTAACAAATGATGATTGTATAGATAATATTATAAAGAGGAATTCTTGTTCTATGTTTCTTACACCAGTAGATGAGAAGGAAATTATTGAAATAGTTAATAAATGTAGTAATAAAATATCCACAGATTGTAATGATATTGATATGAAACTAGTGGAAACTATTATTGGGGGGATTTCTAAGCCATGAACATACATCTGTAACTTCTCATCTCATCTCATTATCTCTAGCCACTTTATCCTGTTCTACAGGGTCGCAGGCAAGCTGGAGCCTATCCCAGCTGACTATGGGCGAAAGGTGGGGTACACCCTGGACAAGTCACCAGGTCATCACACGGCTGACACATAGACAAGCAACCATTCACACTCACACCTACGGTCAATTTAGAATCACCAGTTAGTCTAACCTGCATGTCTTTGGACTGTGGGGGAAACCGGAGCACCCGGAGGAAACCCACGCAGACATGGAGAGAACATGCAAACTCCACACAGAAAGGCCCTCGTCGGCCACCGGGCTCAAACCCGGACCTTCTTGCTGTGAGGCGACAGCGCTAAGCACTACACCACCGTGCCGCCACAATATGAAAATAGCAAAAGTAATTCCGTTGTATAAATCTGGGGACAAACACAACTTCACAAATTACAGACCTGTTTCTTTACTTCCTCAATTCTCCAAAATTCTTGAAAAACTATTCAATAACAGATTTGATAAATTCATTGAAAAATATAAACTACTCAGTGATAGTCAATATGGATTTAGAGCAAATAGATCAACAGAGATGGCACTAATGGAATCAATTGAAGAAATCAGTAACTCTATAGATGATAAAACATATGTCACTGGGATATTTACTAATCTTCAAAAAGCTTTTGATACTATAAATCATGATATATTAATTAATAAGATGGAACAATATGGGATAAGGGGAATTGTATTAAATTGGATAAGAAGTTATTTGAGCAACAGGACACAATTTGTGAAGTTGGGTGACTCTGTCTCAACTCGTTTGAATATTGATTGTGGTGTTCCCCAGGGGTCAGTACTGAGTCCTAAACTGTTCATTCTTTATATAAATGATATGTGCAATGTATCAAATATATTTAAGATGGTATTATTTGCAGATGATACAAATATGTTTTGTTCTGGAACAAATTTACATGAGTTAGAAAACATAATCTCTTCAGAATTGTGCAGGTTAAAAAGTTGTTTTGATCGAAATAAAGTATCATTAAATCTGTCTAAAACAAAAATCATGTTATTTAATAATTATAAAATAAATAAGGCAATAAATGTACAGGTAGATGGTATTGATATTGAAAGAGTTTCTAATAATAAATTTCTTGGGGTAATAATAGATGATAGAATTACTTGGAAATCACATATAAAATACATACTAATTAAACTATCAAGAAGCATATCTGTGTTGAGTATAGCTAAGCACGTCCTGGACTATAATTCACTCCGCATTCTTTACTGTTCCCTGGTTTTACTGTACTTAAATTACTGCTCAGTGGTGTGGGGAAATACATATAAATGTTCACTTCATGCAATAACTATACTTCAAAAAAGAGCTATAAGAATAATTCATAGTGCTGGTTACCATGATCATACTAATTCACTATTCTTAAATTCAAAATGTTTAAAATTCAGGGATATTACAGAAAACAAAACTGCCTTAATAATGTACAAAGTAATGAATTATAAAGTACCAAGGAATATCTAAACAATGTTCTCAGATAGAGAGGGGAGCTATAATTTTAGGGGGAAATTGAAATTTAAAAGTCGCAGTGTGAGGACAACATTAAAAATGTTCAGTATTTCTATTTGTGGAGTAAAGCTATGGAACAGTTTGAATGTGGAGCTCATGAAATGTACAACGATAAACCAGTTCAAAAAAAGGTATAAGGAACAGATCTTTATGAGGTATAGGGAGGAGGAATTACAATAACATTCTATTGATAATATAAGTGTATATATGTGGGTATGGGTACATACGGATATATATATATATATATATATATATATATATATATATATATATATATTATACAAAATGTGAGTATGTATGTGTATATATATGCATATGCATCACTGTATATAATATATATGCATAATATACATAATTATGATATTATAGGTGTCTGTGTATGTATGGATATGTATAGTTATAGGTATGTGTATATGTGTATATGTATGTACTGTATGTGTGTATATATATATATATATATAGTATGTGTGTATATATGCATAACATAAGTATCTGAATATATGACTTGATTTGGTCGATATTATAAATAGAAAAAAAATAGGATGCCTTTATTGTCACTGCACAAATGTACAACAAAATTTAGTTCATCACAGCCGTTGCATACGTACGCACCGCCACTCTTGGGCACTTCAGCCCAAGGCCGTCCTATGTTAACCTAACTACATGTCTTTGAACATAACATGTTGGTATGTCTTGGTATGTTGGTATGTTTTCTTTTTTGTTTGTTGCTTTTGTCTTCTTTTGTATATATAGTTTATTATGGTGGAAAGTGACATTTGATAAATGGTGGTATAGAGGGTTAGGATTTGATAAATTATTTACTTCTTCAGAATCAGAATCACTTTTATTGTCAGGTATGTGGACACACACGAGGAATTTGACTCCAGTTTCACTTAGCTCTCATAGTACAAAACAGATAAAAAGCGTATACACAAAACAAACAAACAAAATATGGTGCAATAGGTGCATAGTGCAAAGTAATCCAAGTAAGTCAAGTATGAAATAAATAAATATAAAGTATAAAGTGTGCACAGAATGATGGTATGAGTGTGCAGATATTTTACAAGTGATATTACTGATATATGAATCTGGATTTTAGCTGTTTATCACAGAAAGGATTTTCCCTTTTGGTGCAATATGGTACATAGTGCAAAGATGAAATAGTAAATATGAATAAGTATAAATATAAATATAAGTAACAGTGAGCACAGAATGACAGTATGAGTGTGCAGATATTTTGCAAGTGATATTATTGATATATGAATCTGGATTTTAGCTGTTCATCATAGAGACAGCCTGAGGGAAAAAAAACTATTCTTGTGTCTGGTTGTTTTTGCATACAGTGATCTATATCGCCTCCCTGAGGGGAGAAGATTAAACAGATTGTGACCAGGGTGTGATGGGTCTGCAGAGATGTTACCTGCCCATTTCCTGACTCTGGACAAATATAGGTCTTGGATGGAGGGCAGGTTGACACCAGTAATTTTCTCTGCAGACCTTATTGCCCGTTGCAGTCTGTTCTTCTCCTGTTTGGTGACCGATCCAAACCAAACAGTGATGGAAGAGCAAAGAACAGACTGAATGATGGCAGAGTAGAATTGTGTCAGCAGCTCCTTAGGCAGGTTGAGCTTCCTGAGCTGGCACAGAAAATACAACCTCTGCTGAGCCTTTTTGATGATAGTGACTGTGTTGGTCTCCCACTTCAAGTCCCGAGAGATTGTGGAACCCAGAAACCTGAAGCTTTCAACAGCAGTCACAGTGTTGTTGGTGATGGTGATGGGCAGCAGAGTGGGGGGGCTCCACCGAAAGTCCACTGTCATCTCCACAGTTTTGAACGTGTTCAGTTCCAGATTGTTCTGACCGCACCACCAGACCAGCCGTTCAACCTCCCATCTGTATGCAGACTCGTCACCATCTCGGATGAGGCTGATGACCATTGTATCGTCCGCAAATTTCAGGAGTTTAACAGACGGGTCTCTTGAGGTGCAGTTGTTGGTATAAAGGGAGAAGAGCAGTGGGGAGAGCACACACCCTTGGGGGGTGCCAGTGCTGATAGTCCGAGTGCTGGATATGATGCTCCCCATCCTCACCTGCTGCTTCCTGTCAGTCAGGAAGTTTGTAATCCACTGACAGGTGGAGGAGGGCACAGTGAGGGTGAGCTTGGTATGGAGGATGTCTGGAACAATGGTGTTGAATGCCGAACTGAAGTCCACGAACAAGATTCTGGCATACGTCCCTGCAGTGTCAAGGTGTTGCAGGATGTAGTGTAGACCCATATTTATTGCATCATCCACTGACCTGTTTGCCCGGTAGGCAAACTGCAGGGGGTCCAGCAGGGGGTCTGTGATGTCCTTCACGTATGACGACACCAGTCTCTCAAAGGACTTCATGGCTCCAGATATGAGGGCAAAAGGCCTGTAGTCATTCAGTCCTGTGATATTGGTTTTCTTAGGAACCGGGATTATTGTGGAGCGTTTGAAGCATGAGGGGACTTCACACAGCTCCAGGGATCTATTAAAGATCTGGGTGAAGATGGGAGCCAGCTGGTCAGCACAGTGTTAGGACTGGGACTGTTTTGGCCTCTAGAGGCCACTGTTATTTCCTTTTCTGGTCATGTTTGTTTTGGCCTCTAGAGGTCACCACTGTGTTCTGTGTTTTGTTTTTGTCTTATTGCCTGTTTCCTGCCCCACCCTGTCCTTAATTAGTTTGTGTATTTATACCCCTGAGTTCAGTCCTCTTGTCACGGAGTCTTTGTGCTGTTATGTTTAGCTCCAGTTTCCTCTGTACCGTGTTCCTTGCCTTTGTCTTTTTGGTTTTGCACTTTGCTTTGCTTTTTGGACTTTTTGGACCTAGTATTTACTGTTTTTTGGATCTTCTGAGCGTTGGTATTTTTGCCTTTTCTTTTCTGTTTTTTGGCTTTTGTTTTGACTTTTGTACTTTGGTTATTTCTTATTTTTCCCTTCATCTTCTGAGCATTTTGGATTATTTCTTTTGGACTGTATATAGTGTAAATAAACCTTTTGATACTTTTCTACTTCCGCCTCATGCCTCTGCATTTGAGTCATCCCCCTGGTGGCCTAGTGGGGGTTTGCTGGATTATCACACCAGCAAACCAGGTTCGAATCCCAGCAAAACCCTAACAGAAAGACTCCGTCATGACCGACTCAGCAGAGGCTGCTTCAACTGTCTACCTGGCCAACCTTCAGGGAATTATGGCAGCTTTGACATGCTTCGGAGCGACCATGGATGCTCATGGATGAACGCTTACCAGCCAACGTGAGGCCCTTGCTCGCCACAAGGAACTGCTTCAGCAAATTGGGAAAACCCTGGCACAGCTGACACCTCTGCCTGCATCTCCTCATCCTGATCCGGCTCCTGCTCCCGCTCCAGTGCCTCCCGCCACGCTGTCTCCTTCACCTCGTGAACCCAGCCTTCCTGCACCACAGAGGTATGATGGCAAGCATGGTGAGTGCCGGGAGTTCCTTACCCAGTGCCAACTCACCTTTGAGCTCCAGCCTACCACCTACACTATGGATCGCCACAAGATTGCCTTTGTGATAACCTTATTAGCTGGTAAGGCACGAGCTTGGGCAATGGCCATCTGGCAAAGACAGGGACCCAAGTGTTCTGACTTCAAGCTATTTATGGAGGAGATGCTTCGGGTCTTCGATCAGGCAGACATCAGTACAGATGCAGCCAGGAAGCTCATGTCTGTCCAACAGGAGGGAAGCGTTGCAGACTACACCATCTCGTTCCGGACCCTCGCAGCAGTAAGTGGATGGAACGAGACTGCCCTGGTGTCAGCCTTCCACCATGGTCTGTCTGACCCCATCAAAGACGGTCTGGCTTCTATCGGATACCCAAGTGACCTCGAAACTCTGATCTCACATTCTACTCACCTTGACAACAGGATGAGAGAACGCCGCCAAGTCCTGAGCCTTCCCGGCCTCCCTGCCTCTATCTGGAGCCTGTCTACCTCCTCCAGTGACTGTCCAGAGCCCATGCAAGTTGGCTGTACTCGTCTCTCCATAGCCGAGAGGGAGCGCAGAAGGAGGGACAAGTGCTGCATCTACTGTGGCAAGCCTGGTCACTTCCGAGCATCATGTCCCGAGCTCTTGGGAAAAGGACCGCCCCGTCCAGCCGAGGGAGGGTTGTGACGGGGCCTACCCTCTCTCCCGGACTCCCTGGCCAAGGAATCTACATCCCGGTCTCCATCTCCTGGGGTGAGTCCGTCCACTCTTGTCAAGCCTTGTTAGACTCCAGGGCGGCTGGAAATTTTATGGATATCCACTTCGCCCAAAGCATCAATGTCCCGACTGCGCCTCTTGAAGTCCCACTGTCTGTGTCTGCCCTGGATGGCCAAGCTCTAGGTGATGGTAGAGTCACCCAAGTAACTTCTCCAGTCCTTCTCCAGTCTCAAGGTCACAAGGAAGAAATATCCCTGCACCTGATTCCTTCACCTGAGTTCCCAGTTATTCTAGGTCTTCCTTGGCTTACCCGCCACAACCCTTGTATAGACTGGGTCACTAGCCAGGTTGTGGAGTGGGGTCCTGCTTGCTATGCCTCTTGTCTGCTCTCTAGCTCTCCTGTGTCTCCTGCCGAGCCTCCTGATCTCACCGAGTTATCTCAAGTTCCCACAGAGTACTGGGATCTCAAGGAAGTTTTCAGTAAGAGCAGGGCCGACATTCTCCCTCCGCACCGTGCCTACAACTGTGCCATCGACTTGCTCCCTGGGACTACCCCTCCTCGTGGCAGACTGTTTTCCCTCTCTCAGCCAGAACGCAAGGCCATGGAGGAGTACATCAAGGAGGCCTTGGCCTCTGGGTTCATTCGACCCTCCACCTCACCTGCTGGTGCCGGCTTCTTCTTTGTCGGCAAGAAGGATGGGGGGCTCCAGCCATGTATTGATTATAGGGGCCTGAACACGATCACCGTGTGCAACCGCTATCCCCTTCCGCTGATGTCCACAGCATTCGACCTGCTCCAAGGCGCCACCATCTTCACCAAGTTGGACTTACGGAATGCATACCATCTCGTCCGTATCCGACAGGGAGATGAGTGGAAGACCACCTTGAACACCCCGTCAGGGCACTACGAGTACCAGGTCATGCCCTTCGGACTCACCAATGCACCAGCTGTTTTTCAGGCCCTTATCAATGACGTCTTGAGGGATATGATTAATCAATATGTTTTCGTCTACCTCGACGACATCCTGATATTCTCCAAGACCTTACAGGAACACCACCACCATGTCCGCCAAGTCCTCCAGAGACTTTTACAGAATAATCTGTTTGCTAAAGCCCAGAAATGCGAGTTACATGTCCCCGAGGTCTCCTTCCTGGGATTTATCGTATGAACGGGGCAACTCCAAATGGACCCAGCCAAGACCCTGGCTGTCCGGGACTGGCCTACTCCCAAGTCTGTTAAGGAGGTTCAGCGGTTCTTAGGATTCGCTAACTGCTACTGCAAGTTCATCAGGAACTTCAGCTCCATAGCAGCACCTATGTCAGACCTCACCAAAAGGACTGGTGGTTCCTATGTCTGGTCCCCTCAGGCGGAAAAGGTGTTTAATGACCTCAAACACCGCTTTTGCACGGCACCTATTCTGGTTCTCCCGGACACCTCCCAACCATTCATCGTGGAGGTGGATGCCTCAGACAGTGGTGTTGGCACAGTGCTCTCTCAACGCTCAGAAGGGAAGCTGCACCCCTGCGCTTACTTCTCCCACTGCCTGAGCCCTGTGGAGTCCCGCTATGATGTGGGGGATCGGGAACTGCTAGCGGTTAAACGAGCCCTTGAGGAGTGGAGGCACTGGCTGGAGGGAGTGCAACATCCATTCCTGGTATGGATGGACCATAAGAACCTGGAGTACCTCCAGCAAGCCAAGAGGCTGAACCCACGACAGGCTAGGTGGGCTTTGTTTTTCAGCCATTTCAATTTCACCCTATCATACCGCTCTGGCTCTAAGAACACCAAACCGGATGCGCTCTCCAGGCTGTTCTCACCCAACAACAGGGAGAGTGAAGTTGGGCCTATCATCCCTGTATCCCGGATTGTGGCTCCTGTCTGCTGGGGTATTGAGGAGACCGTTCGACAAGCTCAACGCCGGGACCCTGATCCTGGGACGGGGCCACCGGGCCTCCTGTACATCCCTAGTCAAGCCCGGGCCAAGGTTCTCCAGTGGGGTCACTCTTCCCCTCTCACCACCCACCCGGGAGCTCGGAGGACCCTGGACTTCCTGAAAAGACGCTTCTGGTGGCCTAACATGGAGAAGGAAGTAAGGTCATTTGTCCTGTCCTGTGAGGTCTGCACCAGAACCAAGAACCCGTGACAGCGTCCCCAGGGTCTCCTGCATCCTCTGCCTATTCCCCGGCGTCCCTGGTCCCACGTGGCGGTCGACTTCATCATGGGTCTCCCTGAGTCTCAAGGTAACACTGTCATTTTGGTCATTGTGGACAGATTCTCCAAGGACTGCCGCTTTATACCATTGTGCAAACTCCCTTCTGCCCTTGACACTGCTAAATTGCTATTTAATCACGTCTTCCGAGTCTTTGGTCTTCCACAGGACATCGTCTCTGACCGGGGGCCCCAGTTCCCCTCCCGAGTGTGGCATGGCTTCTGCAAGCTCATCGGGGCCACTGCCAGCCTCTCCTCTGGGTTCCACCCCCAGTCCAATAGCCAGACGGAGAGGCTCAACCAAGACCTGGAAACCACCCTGCAAGGCCTGGCTATGGATAACCTGACATCATGGAGCACCTGGCTGCCATGGGCTGAGTACGCCCACAACACCCTGCAGTCATCGGCCACCAAGCTGTCGCCGTTCCAGTGCCAATTCGGGTTCCAGCCACCTCTGTTCCTGGACCAGGAGGAGGACGCTGGGGTGCCCTCGGTCAACCAATATGTGAGATGGTGTCGCAAGACCTGGAGCAAGGTCAGGAGGACACTCATCCAGACCTCCATTACCAACCAGACTCAGGCCAACCGCCATAGGAGACCTGCCCACACTTTCTGCCCTGGGCAGCGGGTTTGGCTGTCCACCAAGGACCTTCCGCTGTGGGTGGAGAACCATAAGCTTGCTCCTCGCTACATTGGCCCCTTCAAGGTTGTACGCAGAGTTAACCCTGTCTCCTTCTGGCTCCAGTTACCACGTACGCTAAGGATTAACCCCACATTCCATGTTTCCCTGTTGCGGCCCGTACTGATGTCCATGTATGCCCCTGCCCCTAGGAACCCCCCGCCCCCCCACATCTTACAGGGTCAGACTGTTTTCACCGTGTGCCGCCTGCTGGACTCCTGCTGGGTTCGTGGGGGTCTCCAATATCTTGTGGACTGGGAGGGCTATGGCCCTGAGGAGCGCTGCTGGGTCCCAGCTCGGGACATACTAGACAAAGAACTTTGTTGGGACTTCCATTCGGCCCATCCTGATCCTCCTGGGAACATCAGGAGATGCTCCTAGAGGGGGGGGTCCTGTTAGGACTGGGACTGTTTTGGCCTCTAGAGGCCACTGTTATTTCCTTTTCTGGTCATGTTTGTTTTGGCCTCTAGAGGTCACCACTGTGTTCTGTGTTTTGTTTTTGTCTTATTGCCTGTTTCCTGCCCCGCCCTGTCCTTAATTAGTTTGTGTATTTATACCCCTGAGTTCAGTGCTCTTGTCACGGAGTCTTTATGCTGTTATGTTTAGCTCCAGTTTCCTCTGTACCGTGTTCCTTGCCTTTGTCTTTTTGGTTTTGCACTTTGCTTTGCTTTGCTTTTTGGACTTTTTGGACCTAGTATTCACTGTTTTTTTGGATCTTCTGAGCGTTGGTATTTTTGCCTTTTCTTTTCTGGTTTTTTGGCTTTTGTTTTGACTTTTGTACTTTGGTAATTTCTTATTTTCCCTTCATCTTCTGAGTGTTTTGGATTATTTCTTTTGGACTGTATATAGTGTAAATAAACCTTTTGATACTTTTCTACTTCCGCCTCACGCCTCTGCATTTGAGTCATCCCCCTGGTGGCCTAGTGGGGGTTTGCTGGATTATCACACCAGCGAACCAGGTTCGAATCCCAGCAAAACCCTAACACACAGACCTTCAGACAAGAGGGTGACACACCATCTGGGCCAGGTGCCTTCCTGATCTTCTGTCTGTGGAAAAGCTGACAGACATCCTCTTCACAGATCTTGAGTGTTGGTGGGGGGTCAGAGGCGGGGGGGTGGCAGAATGGCAGGGGGCGTATATAGGTCTTTAATGACTGAAGGGGGGGAGAGGTGTGAATGTGTCAAATCTGCAGTAAAACACATTCAGCTCGTCAGCCAGTTGAGGGTTCACTGCAGTGTTGGTGGATGGTCTCCTATCGACCCTTTTCAATCACATGACCTTTGTAAACATGACCGCCATTTTGGACATGTAGTGGACTTCGGCTCGAATCAGTTTGAATGCGAGGAGGGCGACAAATGTAAAACATAAAAGAAAAAGGAGCGAGATGCAGAAAACACCTTCACTATCCAGCGACGTAGGGCATTTACAGGGCGAGCAGAGGGAGAGGTATTTGCAAAAATTGAGGTTAGCAGGCTTAGAGAACGACGTTTACCTGCTTCCACCAGGATTGTTCACTGACGTACGGAAGTACACGAAGCCCTCGTCTTTACCTGACTTCGGCCCACATGATCTGTATACCTATGTCGTTAAAAACCCATCGCCATACACATACACGCCAACGTCCGAGGTTCCGGAGCGCGCTCCGGCTTGCTCCAGGAGTGCTCCGGCCGAGGTTACGGAGCGCGCTCCGGCTTGCTCCGGAGCAAGCCGGAGCGCGCTGCTTAATTTGAGGGGAACCTCAGCCGGAGCACTCCGGGAGCAAGCCGGCGCGAGCTGCTTAATTTGAGGGGAGCCTCGGCCGGAGCACTCCGGGAGCAAGCCGGCGCGCACTGCTTAATTTGAGGGAGAGCAAGCCAGAGCGCGCTCCGGAACCTCGGACGTTGGCCCCGGCAGCTATTTATACTGGATCCGGTGTAAATAGCTGCCGGATCATAATTACAGTAAACTAGTAAATACAGTAAAGGAAAAACTTGAGACTGAAAGGTTTTAACAGTCATCCAAATGACTGAACATAAACATTGCTACAGTAACATACCAGCTACTTGTTGACATTAGCTAGTCAACAATAGCTACTACAGAAGAACAAAGAGGTTACAATGGGTTATTTTAACCTATTTGGTTACACACTCGCCGCCACAGAATGTTAACAGCAATGTAATGCCTTTTCTGGCTAATTTTATTCTTCTTACCTCCAACAAAGTGGTCACTACACAAGCGTTGGTATGCCAAGGGCTGCCAATCTGTTAATGGCCGCTATCCATCTTCTCCGTCGGGATCCGATAAAATGATAAACCTTGCCTTGTTTGTTGATGGTTACTACATCCAGGTGCACAACAATATAGTGGCATGATGGAAGTCTTGCTGAAAGTAAAAACTTTGCTGCCGTTCCTCAATGCTGGCTGTGGTAAACTACTGGTAGTACACGTCCAAAATGGCGTCCGCGTTTGTCGTGACATCACGTGAAAAGGGTCCATAGTTAGCAATGTTCTGCAGGCCTCTCCACAGTGCTGTCGGATCGTTTGCTGAAAGGCTGTTTTTAATCTTATCAACATAGCTCCTCTTAGCTGCTTTCACCTCCATTGTCAGTGTGTTTCTGGTCTGATTATACAGAACTCTGTCTCCACTTTTGTAGGCCTCTTCTTTGTTCTGACAAAGTTGCCTGAGTGTTGCAGTGAACCAGGGTTTATTGTTGTTGTATATGCGGAAGGTTTTGGTAGGCACACACATATCCTCAAAAAATGATGTAAGATGTCACAGTATCAGTCAGTTCATGCAGGTCTGAGGCTGCAGCCTCAAAAACACTCCAATCAGTGCAGTCAAAGCAAGCTTGTAGTTCCACTTTGGCCTCATCAGACCATCTCCTCAGTCTTAACTACAGGCTTAGCAGATTTCAGCTTCTGCCTGTAGGACGGGATAAGATGAACCATACAGTGATCAGATAGTCTCAAGGCTGCATGGGGGACAGATTGGTATGAGTCCTTTAAAACAGTGTAACAATGGTCCAGAGTGTTAGAGTCCCTGGTGGGACACTTAATGTGCTGTTTATATTTTGGCCGTTCATGGCTGAGGTTTGCTCTGCTAAAGTCCCCCAAAACAATGAGCAAAGAGTCCGGGTGTTTTTTCTCCACATTGTTTATCTGGTCAGCCAGGTGTTGTAACGCCTCAGTAACACAAGCATGAGGAGGGATGTAAACTCCAACCAGAATAAACGAGGAAAACTCTCGCAGACCATAAAACAGTTTGCAGTTTATGAATAATGACTCCAGATGAGGACTGCATGATTTGTTTAGTACTGTGACATCAATACACCAACCTTCGTTAATGTAAAAGCAGATTCCGCCTCCCCTTGTTTTCCCCGTGAGCTCCATTTCGCGGTCCACTCGGTGCAGGTGAAATCCAGGCAGATGGAGAGAAGAGTCTGGGATGCGCTCACTGAGCCAGGTTTCAGTGAAGCACAAGGCAGCAGATCTGTTAAAATCCATGTTAATTGACTTGAGAAGCAGCAGTTCATCCATCTTATTGGCCAGAGAGCGGACGTTAGCCAGGTGAATAGAGGGGCACGCAGTGCGAAAACCCCGCTGCCTCAGTCTGACGAGTGCGCCGACTCGCTTCCCCCGGTGTCTCCGGCGTCCTTGGTGGAGACCATAGAGAGCTGCTGCTCCTCCAACAAGTAGCTCTGCAAAACTTTCCGGATCAATGAAAACCGATGAAAAATCTTTACTGGTGGTTATTCCAATGTTTATAAGTTCTTCTCTGGGGTATGTGACCAGCGAAGGAGCACAAAAAACACAACAAATACACAAAAACATAGAAAGTATGAGAGAACGAAGTACCGGGGCACCCATCCGCGGCACCGTCTTGGATTCAAATCCTTTCAAAACATTATTATGTTACTGCCTTGTGGCTATGCTATTCTGTTTGTTTATGACGATTTTTTGATTATTGCATTTTTTTATTTTTATTTTTGTTTTTTATATCTTCTTTACTGTTCGGAATAAAGCTATCAATCAATCAATCAATCAATCAATCAATCAATTAAATTTAAACTTCACAAAATATTTTGACACTGAGCATTATGACTTCAATATCAAAACTGTGGTCTGCTATACCACTGTCTTCCATACACCCAATGCTTAAAAACCCATGATTTTTACCACATACCACATTATCTAAAGTAACCACATATGCAAAACTAAATCATTTATCACATGCATACAGTACATAATTTAGTCTGTATGATGTAATCATGGGTGAGAATCTAAATTTTGATATGCAAATTGATGTAATTAGTGTAGTGTGATGTGGCACATGAGAGGGGTCTTGGTTCATTACACATTTGCTCATGAATGTTAAATTACACAAAATGAGCAACATGAGTTATACTTAAACTGTGTCTGTGCAGTTTATACACAAAAACTAATGCTTCCAATGTTTAAAACTCTTGACTTTTTTTTTGCACACAGATGTAAAGTAAAGGCAATGTCTGAAAATGAAATACAATGCCTTGCAAAAGTATTCATCCCCCTTATTGTTTGTCCTGTTTTGTTGCATAACAAGCTGGAATTAAAATGGATTTTTGGGGGGTTAGCACCATTTCATTTACACAACATGCCTACCACTTTAAAGGTGCACATTGTTATTTTATTGTGACACAATAATTAAGATGAAAAAACAGAAATCTGGAGTGTGCATAAGTATTCCCCCCCCCAAAAAAAAGTCAATACTTTTATAGAGTTACCTTTTGCTACAATTACAGCTGCAAGTCTCTTGGGGTATGTCTCTATTAGCTAAGCACATATAGCCACTGGGATTTTTGCCCATTCCTCAAGGCAAAACTGCTCCAACTCCTTCAAGTTAGATTTGTTTTGGGTGAACAGCAATCTTTAAGTTATGCCACAGATTCTCAATTGGATTAAGGTCTGGGCTTTGACTAGGCCATTCCAAGACATTTAAATGTTTCCTTTTAAACCACTTCAGTGTAGCTATAGCAGTATGTTTCGGGTCATTGTCCTGCTAGACCATGAACCTTCATCCCAGTCTGAAACCACTGGCTGACTCAAACAGGTTTTCCTCCAGAATTGCCCTGCATTTAGTGCCATTCAACTTTCCTTCAGTCCGGACCAGCTTTCCTGTCCCTGCAGATGAAAAACATCCCCACAGCAAGATGCTGCCACCACCATGCTTCATTGTAGGGGTGGTGTTCTCAGGGTGTTGGGTTTGTGCCACACATGGCATTTCTCATGATAGCCAAAAAGATTGATTTTTCTCTCATTTGACCAGAGAATCTTCTTCCATATGTTTGGGGAGTCTGCCACATGCTGTTGGGCAAACTCCAAATGTGATTTTTTTTTTTTAAGCAATGACTTTTTTCTGGCCACTCTTCCATAAAGCCCTGCTCAGTGGAGTGTATGGCTTAAAGTGGTCCTCTGGACAGATACTCCCATCTCCACTGTGGATCTTTGCAGCTCCCTCAGCATCATTGGTTTCTTTGTTGCATCTCTGATTAATGCCTTCCTTGCTCTGTCTGTGAGTTTTGGTGGGCGGCTTTCTCTTGTCAGGTTTGTAGTGGTGCCATATTCTTTCCATTTTGCTATAATGGATTTAATGGTGCTCCCTGGGATATTCAAAGTTTGGGATATTTTTTTTATGACCCACCCTGATCTCCACAACTTTGTCTCTGACCTGTTTAGAGTGCTCCTTGGTTTTCATGTTGCTTACTTAATAGTGTTGCAGAGTCAGGGCCCTTCCAGAACAGGTTGATTTATACAGACATTATGTGACAGATCATAATACACTTTGATTGCACACAGGTGGATCTTAATCAACTAATTATGTGACTTATGAAGTTAATTGGTTGGACCAGCTCTTATTTAGGGGTTTCATACAAAAGGGGGTGAATACTTATGTACACTCCAGATTTCTGTTTTTTTTTCAATTTAATTATTGTTTGTGTCACAATAAAAAAAAAAAAACACTGTGCACCTTTAAAGTGGTAGGCATGTTGTCTAAATTAAATGGTGCTAAACCCCCTTCCCCCCAAAATCCATTTTAATTCCAGCTTGTAGTGCAACAAAACAGGACAAACACCAAGGGGGATGAATACTTTTGCAAGGCACTGTATTAAATGCATTTTAACATTATACCTGGAAGTAAATAAAATGTGTCAGATGCATATACACAGCACAAAAGGTGTTATGGTACTTTTGCAAGTTACAAGTGAAGTGTGTGGGTGCAATCAGTTAATTATTGAAATTAAGTGATCAATCTCATTAAATCAGTCTCATTAAATTTGAAGGTTAATAATTAAAATGAATCAATCCTTTGAATCATTTACTTTGACTCATTTGAATTGAATCATACCATAGAATCACTCATTTGAAGTGAATCATTCAGTGAATCATTTAGTGAATCGTTCAATGAATCATTTAGTGAATCATACCAATGAATCATTTAGTGAATCATTTAGTGAATCATACCATTAATCCTGGTGCTTAATAATAAATTACCAAACAGCTAAATTATGGTATATTTCCAAATTATTACGATCACTTACCATATTACATAACTTATATGCACCTTTTTGAATTATTCGAGAGATTGGGGACTTGATATATTGTTCACACAAATAAACACAGTTTGTTTAATAAATGAATTTATTATAACAAAGATAAAAATAATAAATCAATATATACAAGCAGTGAGGTGTGTATATATATATATATATATATATATATATATATATATATATATATATATATATATATATATATATATATATGTGGTGTGTGTGTGTGTGTGTGTGTGTGTGTGTGTGTGTGTATGGCCTAGCTTGTTGCTAGCTAAAACAAAAGAATGTTATCTAAATAGAACAAAGGATTAGCTCTGTTGCTAATGTGTGCTTGTGTGTGTGTGTGTGTGTGTGTGGGAAGGACTTGACCATGTGTTTAGCCTCGTGTAGCTAACTACACGTGGTGGAGGCCTAGATTAGCCTTGTGTTGCTAGTGTGTGTTTGTGAAAGGCCCTATGGCCTAGCTAAAGTGTGTTTGTTAGGCCTGGTGAGGCCTATTGAGCACGTGTTGCTAAAGACAAAGGGAAGCTGTCTAAAGTGTATCAGGCCTGGTCAGGCCTGTTGAGCACGTGTTTTCTCAGTAACAAAAAGATTCCACACTCATAACATTACCAAACTCACTGAAACCTTGATAAGGTCTAAATGTATGATAAGGAAATTAAAGTGTTAGTCAGAGAGGAGCATGCACCGCCTATTAAACAATTGAGAGAACATAGAACCAAAATAAATCATCAACACGCTGCGTGTCTAACAGATAAACAGATAATCCTGGGTTTAAATTCACACTATTTCAATAAAAGCAAATTCCTAAGACTATCTTAATTATGCCCAAATGCCAAAATCTTACTTAATCCTGCCTTTAGCAAGATATGAAGATGTTCGCCGTTGCAGAGCTTCGCTGTTCATGAAGCATGTGAGCCGCCCGTGTAGAAAGTGCAGAGTCTTCTTGGGTCCGGCGGAGCACTTGGGTGGTTCCCGTGGAAAGCAGAGGACTCTTGGTCCGAACTTCAGTGTTTGTGAGGAAAAGTCTCTGATCAGAATAAGATGCACAGTGCTTTTGAGTTAAAAAGGATTCAATCGCTTCTTAACTTTTAACTGCCTGGGCTGCAGTCGTGACGTCACTTCTAATACAAATAAACCGGTTGTAAGTCAGGTTGAGTTTAAAGATCGCACGACTCTGGAGTTTACCTTGGCCAGTGGTTAAGCACAGAATGCGCTGGATGGTGGATCTTGCAAGAAAGAAAGAAAAAGACATCTTTTTGGTGGAGAGCATCTCTTTTGTGCGTCTAGACTCCTTGAAATTCGGACGCGAGAGACAAAATGGCGGAGCTTCCACTTGGACTTATGCGCACATGGCGGACTGATGTAGATGATCCCGCCCACGCGTGACGTAGGTCACACGGAAGAGGACTGGTAGTTGTAGTCCTTAGACACAGAATGGCAGCATGATACCTACAAGTGTAAAGATTACGTGTCAGTGTATGCAGTCATTGAGCATAACTAGATTTATATGTTCTCCACTTGGCCGCATGGTGGTGTAGTGGTTAGCACTGTCACCTCACAGCAAGAATGTTCTGGGTTCAACCCTAGTGGCCAATGGGGGCCTTTCTGTGTGGAGTTTGCATGTTCTCCCTGTGTCTGCATGGGTTTCCTCTGGGTGCTCCAGTTTCCCCCACAGTCCAAAGACATGCAGGTTAGGTTAATTGGTGGCTCTAAATTGATCGTAGGTGTGAATGTGAATGGTTATTTGTCTCTGTGTCAGCCCTGCAATGATCTGGTCACTTGTCCAGGGTGTAAACACCCCCTGCCCATAGTCAGTTGGGATAGGCTCCAGTTCGCCCTCGACCCTGCACAGGATATGCGGTTACAGATACTGGATGGATGTTCTCCACTTGTAGTTTTATTTAGAATCATGACATTGATGTCTATATTGTCTAAAAATGCCCACAAACATGAGTTTAATAGTAATATTTGTGTTTGTTTGCCAATACTTCAGCAAGTGATTTGGGCATGTTGTGTAGTGTTGCTGAGAAATATTAAGAAATATCTACATAATATTTTAGCCACTCTTCTAAGCAATGGCACGGCAGGGAGTTGAACCCCATTCCAGACAAGGGTCATCATGTTGGTTTATGTTGTTAGAACATCTCAGCGGTGTTGTTAATTCACTGATCTCAGAAGGCATTGAAGATGCTTATTAAAAAATGGACTCTTTTAGTTGTTGTGTTGTGTTAATTTGGTCATATCACCAGAGGTGCAAGGGCCCATCATTGCCACTTGCACCTATATTTTTTTTATTTGCTCCACCACTGGGTTCATACAATCTAACTTTACTGTCATCAGATTTATATATATATATATATATATATATATATATATATATATATATATATATATATATATATAAAATATATTTGATGACTGTAAAGTAAACCCAGAATCTTGCTGTGAGGTGACCATGCTAACCACTACACCACCATGCTGCCCAAGTGATGGCAGCGAAGAGTGTAGCTAGACAACTGTGGCAGCGGGGGCGTGGTCAAGCGCCGGTCTGTGACAGGAGGGCGGAGCCAGGGAAGGTGAGTGGCAGAATCACTACACCTGACGGTAATTAACCTGTGTTTGTGTGTCTTCCCAGTAACCGTGCCCTATTGAAGGAGGCAGAGGGAGAGCAGAGGAGAGCTCCTCCCGGGACAAGAACACAGCGTGTGTGTTTCTAACAGAATAAACTAGGCTGTTATACTGAAAAGTCTGGCAATAAAAAGTCTATTAATACCTGAAGCTTTGTCCTGCCGTCCTCTGTGCTCCACCCACACTTCAGAGAGCTCTACAGTGGTGCCGAAACCCGGGAAAAGGTGGAGCACCAACCTCGCAGCCCCATGGAATCCTCCCCGTTCACGGACCTGGTCCACGCCCTCACCACGGCTCAGCAAAGCCAGCACCAGGCACTCATCACGCTCCGAAAGGAGCAAGAGCAGTGCTTCATAGCCCTGGTGCTGGCCCAGCAGGAAGATCGCAAGGTGTTCTGGCATCTCCTCGCGTCGGCGGGGTCCACCAGCGCCCCGGCCGTGGGCCCGTCTCCCCTCACCGTGACCAAGATGGGCCCGCAGGATGACCCCGAGGTGTTCCTAACATTGTTCGAACAGGTCGCTGAAGCCTCGGGGTGGCCAATGGAGCAGCGCGCGGCGCACCTCCTCCCCCTCCTAACAGGATAGGCGCAGCTGGCCACGCTACAGCTCCCCGCTGACCGCCGGCTGGCCTACGCGGACCTTCGCCGGGCCGTCCTCCAGCATGTGGGGCGCACACCAGAACAACAGCACCAGCGCTTCCGTGCGCTGCGGTTGGAGGAAGTCGGCCGGCTGTTCGCGTTCGGCCAGCAGCTCCGGGACGCCTGCTGGCAGTGGCTGAGGGCCGACAATCGCGATGCCGAGGGAATCATCGATCAGGTGGTGCTGGAGCAGTTCATCGCGCGCTTACCAGCCGGAACCGCGGAGTGGGTCCAGTGCCACCGCCCGGCATCGCTGGATCAGGCAGTAGGACTGGCGGAGGATCATTTGGCGGCTGTTCTGGTGGCAGGACAACCGACGACGTCTTCTCTTCTCTCTCTCTTTCTCCCCTCCCTTCCGTATCCCGTCCTCGCCCCATTCCCCCACCACGGAGGCAGGGGCCGGCTCCACCCCAGCCAGCCCGCCGCACCCGTGGTGCCCTCCTGTTTCTCCCTTCTGTGTCTGTCTCTCCCCCCCCTCAGGTGAGTGAGCCCCAGAGCACAGGTGCAGAGGGAAAGCCCGGGCCAGTTTGCTGGCACTGCAGGGAGCCGGGCCACCTGCAACAACAGTGCGCAGCAATGGAGGTGGGCACGGTGGTACGGATCCCCGACGTGCCAGAAGCTGCCCTCGATCGGGCCGGAGCGTATCGCATACCGGTGAGTGTCCAAGGGGCTACATATCAGGCGTTGGTGGATTCTGGTTGCAATCAGACCTTGATCCGCCAAAGCCTGGTGCAAGACGAGGCATTGGGGGGAGCACAGGGGGTGAAGGTGTTGTGTGTGCACAGGGATGTTCTACCCTTTGGTGTCAGTCCACATATATTTCAGATGGGAAGAATCTATAGTGAAGGCAGCGGTTAATCCTCGCCTTACCCACTCTTTAATTTTGGGGACTGATTGGCCGGGATTTCGGGGTTTAATGACGTGCCTAGTAAAGAGTGGGTCCTGCCATTTGACAGGGGGAGGTCCCGGTGTTGCTTTGGCTGGAGCTGCTGTCGCAGAGCCATCTACGTCATCTCCACGACAGAGTGAGGAGCCGCTGGCTCCTCCTATTTCTGTTGGGGAATCCCTCGCGGATTTCCCATTAGAACAATCGCGAGACGAGACTCTGTGACATGCGTTTGACCAAGTGAGAGTAATTGATGGTCAAAAGCTCCAGCCGAAAGCCACCCCGCCCTTCCCCTATTTTTCTATTATGAAGGATAGATTATACCGAGTGACGCAGGACACTCAGACGAAAGAGCGAGTCACACAGCTGTTAATTCCAAAGAGCCGCCGGGAATTGGTATTTCAGGCGGCTCACTTTAATCCCATGGCTGGACACCTAGGGCAGGATAAGACACTAGCCCGGATAATGGCCCGATTCTATTGGCCGGGGATTCGCGGTGATGTCCATAAGTGGTGTACGGCGTGCCGCGAATGCCAGTTAGTAAATCCAGCGGCCATTCCAAAAGCGCCTTTGCACCCCCTACCATTAATCGAGACCCCGTTCGAAAGAATTGGGATGGATCTCGTCAGGCCATTAGATTGGTCAACACGAGGGTACCACTTTATATTGGTTCTGGTGAACTATGCAACGCGATACCCGGAAGCGGTGCCTCTTCGTAATATCTCAGCACACAGTATTGCGGCGGCCCTCTTCCACGTCATCTCCCGAGTTGGAATCCCGAAAGAGATTCTGACTGACCAAGGCACCTCGTTTATGTCACGAACAATGAGCGAATTGTATGGGCTATTAGGTATTAAGCCGATCCGCACCAGCATTTATCACCCACAAATGGACGGTTTAGTCAAACGGTTCAATCGCACCCTCAAGAATATAATTAAAAAATTCCTAAGTGAGGACGCACGTAACTGGGATAAATGGCTCGAACCCTTGTTATTTGCAGTGCGAGAGGTCCCCCAAGCCTCCACGGGGTTCTCCCCATTTGAATTGTTATACAGGCGTAAGCCACGCGGCATTTTAGATGTGCTGCGAGAAAATTGGGAGGAGGGACCTTCACAAAGTAAAAACGAAATTCAGTACGTTATGGACCTGCGTGCAAAACTCCACACGCTCACACACCTAACTTAGGAGAATTTGCGGCAGGCCCAGGAACGGCAAGCCCGCCTGTACAACAAGGGCACGCGCCTTAGTGAGTTCACTCCAGGAGATAAGGTACTCGTACTGTTGCCCACATCGAGCTCCAAATTAATCGCCAAGTGGCAAGGACCCTTTGAGGTCACACGGCGAGTCGGGGACGTCGACTATGAGGTAAGGCAAACGGACAGGGAGGGGGCACTACAGATCTACCACCTCAATCTGCTTAAACTCTGGAATGAGGAGGTCCCCATGGTGTTGGTGTCGGTAGTTCCGGAGAAGGCGGAGCTGGGGCCGGAGGTTCAAAAAGGGACATTGGCATCACGTACCTCTCCGGTCCCCTGTGGAGACCACCTCTCCCTGACCCAACTCACTGAGGTCGCCCAGTTCCAGGCCGAGTTTTCGGATGTGTTCTCGCCCCTGCCCGGTCGCACTAACCTCATAGAACACCACATAGAGATGCCCCCGGGGGTGGTAGTGCGTAGCCGCCCTTACAGGCTACCTGAACACAAAAAAAAGGTGGTTCGGGAAGAACTTCAGGCCATGCTCGAAATGGGCATCGTCGAGGAGTCCCACAGTGACTGGAGCAGCCCGGTGGTCTTGGTACCCAAGGCCGACGGGTCGGTCCGGTTCTGTGTGGACTATAGAAAAGTCAACGTGGTGTCTAAATTCAACGTGTACCCAATGCCTCGTATTGACGAGCTGCTCGATCGACTAGGGATGGCTCGCTTTTACTTGACACTGGATTTGACGAAGGGATATTGGCAGATCCCCTTGACTCCATTATCTCGGGAAAAAACGGCCTTTTCCACACCGTTCGGCTTACACCAATTTGTCACACTTCCTTTTGGGCTGTTTGGGGTGCCCGCTACGTTTCAGCGGCTGATGGACAGGGTCCTCCGGCCCCACGCCACCTATGCGGCCGCATATCTCGATGACATTATCATTTATAGTAACGACTAGCAGCGGCACCTGCAACACCTGAGGGCCGTCCTTAAGTCGCTGAGGCGGGCGGGTCTCACTGCCAACCCAAAGAAGTGTGCGATTGGGCGGGTGGAAGTACAGTATCTGGGCTTCCACTTGGGCAACGGGCAGGTGCGTCCCCAAATTAATAAGACAGCAGCGATTGCGGCCTGCCCGAGGCCCAAGACCAAAAAGGGGGTGAGACAGTTCCTGGGGCTGGCTGGCTACTATCGTAGGTTTATACCTAATTATTCGGACGTCACCAGCCCGCTGACTGACCTCACTAAAAAGGGGGCGCCAGATCCGGTCCAGTGGACGGAGCAGTGCCAGCGGGCTTTCTCTGAGGTAAAGGCTGCACTGTGTGGGGGGCCACTATTACACTCCCCTGACTTCTCTCTCCCTTTTGTGTTGCAGACCGACACGTCGGACAGAGGGCTGGGGGTGGTGTTGTCCCAGGAGGTGGAGGGGGAGGATCGCCCCATCCTGTACATTAGTAGGAAGCTGTCGGTGTGTGAGGGGCGCTACAGCACTATTCAGAAGGAATGCCTGGCGATCAAGTGGGCGGTCTTCGCCCTCCGTTACTACCTGCTGGGGCGCCCTTTCACCCTCTGTTCGGACCACGCACCCCTCCAGTGGCTCCACCACATGAAATATGCCAACGCGCGGATCACCCATTGGTATCTGGCACTCCAACCCTTCAATTTCAAGGTGGTCCACAGGCCGGGGGTGCAGATGGTCGTGGCGGACTTCCTCTCCCATCAAGGGGGGGGAGTCGGCTGCGGGCCGGATGGGCGCCCGGCCTGAGTCGGGCGGTGGGGGTATGTGGCAGCGGGGGTGTGGTCAAGCGCCGGTCTGTGACAGGAGGGCGGAGCCAGGGAAGGTGAGTGGCAGAATCACTACACCTGACGGTAATTAACCTGTGTTTGTGTGTCTTCCCAGTAACCGCGCCCTATTTAAGGAGGCAGAGGGAGAGCAGAGGAGAGCTCCTCCTGGGACAAGAACACAGCATGTGTGTTTCTAACAGAATAAACTAGGCTGTTATACTGAAAAGTCTGGCAATAAAAAGCCTATTAATACCTGAAGCTTTGTCCTGCCATCCTCTGTGCTCCACCCACACTTCAGAGAGCTCTACAACAACATTGAGTGGTCGTGTGCAGGATGAGCTTGAAAGTGAAAAAGAGGAAACGTGAAATAGTGAAGCCAAAAATTAAGTGGTGGAAACTAAAAGAGGTTGAGCATCAGAAGGAGTTTCAGGAAGAAATGAGACGAGCATTGAGTGGTAATGGAAGTCTGCCAAAAGATTGGGATACTACCGCTATACTAGTAAGAGAGGCAGCAAGGAAGGTGCTCGGGTGGTCATCGGGAAGGAGGAAGGAAGACAAGGAGACATGGTGGTGGAACAAAGAAGTGCAGGAAATTATAAAAAGAGAAGAGGCTAGCAAGGAAGAATTGGGATGGTCAGAGAGATGAGGAAAGCAGGTGGTTATACAGAGAGATGAGCCAGAATGTCATGCTCCATCCCGGACATCCACTCCGGAGATTACGGATCTCTCACGCCAGCGCCGATCCGGGACAGGAATTCCTTCTCCCCTGAACTCACTTCCTGGTTTTCACTGCTGCTTATTTAAAGGCCATTCTCAGACGCTGTTTTTGCCAGAATGTCTCCTGTATTAAGAAGGTGGGACAAGTACTTTGAGGATTTATTAAATGAGGAGAATCCAAGCGAGAAAAGGTCAGATTCATTGGAGACAGCAAATCAGGAAGTAGAGTTGGTTAGTAAGGATGAGGTGAGGGCAGCCATGAAAAGAATGATGACCGGGACAGCAGTCAGATCGGATGGTATCCCAATTGAGGCTTGAAGATGTTTGAGTGAGATGGCTGTGGAGTTCCTAACGAGATTGTTTAATAAGATCTTAGAGGATGAGAAAATGCCAAATGAATGGAGAAAGAGTGTGCTAGTCCCAATATCCAAGAATAAGGGAGATGTACAGAGCTGCAGTAATTACAGAGGGATAAAATTGAAGAGCCACACCATGAAGTTATGGGAAAGGGTATTGGAGGCGAGATTGAGAAGAGAGGTAGCAATCTGTGAACAGCAGTATGGGTTTATGCCAAGGAAAAGCATGTCTGATGCAATTTTTGCTTTTAGAATGTTAATGGAGTAGTACATGGAAGGCCAGAGAAAGCTATATTGTGTGTTTGTAGACCTGGAGAAGGCATACGATAGCGTGCCAAGAGATGAGTTATGGTATGGTATGAGAAAGTGTGGAGTGAATGAGAACTATATTAGAGTGGTGCAAGACATGTCAAACAGACAAGAACAGTGCAAGAACAGTGAAACAGCAGTGTGGTGTGCAGTTGGAATGACTGAATGGTTCAAGGTGAAGGTGGGACTTCATCAAGGATCTGCTTTGAGTCCTTTCTTGTTTGCCATAGTGATGGATAGCTTGATGGATGAAGTGAGGCAAGAGTCACCATGGAACATGATGTTTGCGGATGATGTGATATGTGGTGAAAGGAGAAAGGAGATTGAGCTGGGTTTGGAGAGATGGAGGTATGCATTGGAATGAAGGTGAGCAGTAGCAAAATAGAATGCATGTGCATCAGTGAGAATGGGGATGAGAGTGTAGTGAATATGCAAGGAGTAGATGTAAAGAAAGTTGGTGAATTCAAGTACCTGGGGTCAACTCATTCATTCATTCATTAATTATCTCTAGCCGCTTTATCCTTCTACAGGGTCACAGGCAAGCTGGAGCCTATCCCAGCTGACTACGGGCGAAAGGCGGGGTACACCCTGGACAAGTCGCCAGGTCATCACAGGGCCGACACACAGACACAGACAACCATTCACACTCACATTCACACCTACGGTCAATTTAGAGTCACCAGTTAACCTAACCTGCATGTCTTTGGACTGTGGGGGAAACCGGAGCACCCGGAGGAAACCCACGCGGACACGGGGAGAACATGCAAACTCCACACAGAAAGGCCCTCGCCGGCCCCGGGGCTCGAACCCAGGACCTTCTTGCTGTGAGGCGACAGCGCTAACCACTACACCACCGTGCCGCCCCCTGGGGTCAACTGTGCAGGAAAATGGGGGCTGCGATAGTGAGGTGAGAAAGAGAGTGCAGGCAGGGTGGAGCAGTTGGAGAAGGATTTAGGGAGTCATTTGTGGTAGGAAAGTCCCAGCAAAAGTGAAAGGTAAGATGTATAAGACAGGAGTGAGACCAGCTGTCATGAATGGATTGGAGACAGTACCCTTAACGAAGAGACAGGAGGCAAAGTTGGAGGTGGTGGAGTTGAGGATGTTAAGGTTTGCGATGGGAGTGATAATGATGGACAGGATAAGGAACGAGCACATCAGAGTGACAGCACATGTGGAGAGCTTGGAAATTAAGCTAAGAGAGATGAGACCGAGATAGTATGGGAACATCCTGAGAAGAGATGCAGAGCATGTTGGAAGGAGAATGTTGAGGATGGAGCTGCCAGGCACATGAAAATGAGGAAGGCCAAAGAGGAGATACATGGATGTGGTGAAAGAGGACATGAAAGTGGCAGGTGTGGTAGAGAAGGATGCGGAAGACAGGGAGCAATGGAGACGAAAGATCCGCTGTGGCGACCCCTCAATAGGAGCAGCCAAAAGAAGAAGAAAAATTGTCAAAAACTTAAAACATCTATATGCTTCTTCATATAACATATTTTAAAAGGAAAGACATATTTCTGACAAAAAGTGCATGCAGATTAAAGTGAAAATTTGAAAGTTAAAAATTAAGTTTAAAACAGTTGTATTCTCCACTTTTGTAATCAAGAGTGAAAATTTGACTTCAGCTTGGAAAAATTACAAAAGGTCACTTGCTTTCTCCTTTTGGTCCTCACTGCTGTACTTTGGAAAAAAAAATGAAGAAAAGTTTCATTTTTCAGTGAAACTTCATTTCACTTTCATTTCATTCATTTTCCTTCATTATATTATTTCATAAAAGCCACTCTCTGCAAATGAGTCAAACTGCTGTCTAATTTATTTCTGTAAAAAAATAATTTTGCTATTTTTATATATTTTCTTTAATCAGAATGCTAATGTCTTGATCACAGCATCTTGAATTGCTGACTCAAAGCCTGTAATGTAAGATATATACACAGCACATGCAAATTTCTATGAAAATAATATTAAAATAACCTCTGTATTTCAGATGAGCATTTTTTATGATTATCACTTCTTTTATTGCATGAAAATTATATTGAAACAAAATATAAAAAATAAAATAAAAACAGAAGGGAGAAAGCAGGAGACAGTGAGACTACTGTAATTCTTCATAGATGTACATAATTTAATCGGGAAGGTTAATGTCATGGTGTTGTATGTTGCTGGAAAACTTAGGTTATATAATTTGTAGTTGCACACAATTTACCTTTCGTAGTCATTACAGTTAGGATTTTACAGCATTTTCAAAATAAGAGGAGAATAAACATAAGCTTGTCAAATGCCATGGTCGGCCCCAAATTTGGTGGCTCTGATCTCCAGTATTTGGAAGAAATACTTTACAAACATCGAAATTATATCTCTAAAAGCACCCTTAAAGGAACTCTTTTGATCTTATAGGTTCCTTTCCTTCGAGACTTTTCAAATCAAAATGCATAATATAATTCAAAATCAAAATGCATAATATAATTTCACTTATCAAACTTTGTTTTCAGTAGAATGATGGAGTGTATCATAAACGCTGATGTTAAATAAATGCATGATCAATGTATGCAGCACGGATTCATTTCAGGCCTTTTAATCTTCAGAGTACAGTATGCCAGTGAACCATAGTATTTCAGCATTCAATTTCAACAGCCAAAGCATAAATTGCAGGCTTCTTTACTGGATTAGGCAATGCTTGACTGAATTATTATTAATGATCTGTCCTGCTGAGCTCCCTTGTGATGTCGCCTGGGACAACAGCCAACCTCTCCTTATTTTCCAACATGCGCACTCAATGTGTAATTGCTTTTAGACTTCTTTGCTCCTAGGCTGATGAGTCGATTGATTAGTTCTTGGTTTCAATATTCAGATGGCGAGGAAGTCAACACCACGTTGCCAGACAATGGTGGCTTATAACATACACACACACACACACACACTTATATATATATATACATACACACACACATACTGTATATACATTATATATACACACAACCCCGATTCCAAAAAAGTTGGGACAAAGTACAAATTGTAAATAAAAACGGAATGCAATAATTTACAAATCTCAAAAACTGATATTGTATTCACAATAGAACATAGATAACATATCACATGTCCCATATAGAGGTCTATTAACTGCAGTTGAAAAAAAAAATAAACACTGATTAAAATAAAATAAATCTAGTTACAATATCTCAACAACTGCCTTTGTAATATTTTTTTTAAATTGTAAAGAGACTTTATGGACACCCTGTGTGTGTGTGTATACAGTGGGGCAAAAAAGTATTTAGTCAGTCACCAATTGTGCAAGTTCTCCCACATAAAAAGATGAGAGAGGCCTGTAATTTTCATCATAGGCATACCTCAAGTATGACAGACAAAATGAGAAAAAAAAAATCCAGAAAATCACATTGTCTGATTTTTAAAGAATTTATTTGCAAATTATGGTGGAAAATAAGTATTTGGTCAATAACAAAAGTTCATCTCAATACTTTGTTATATACCCATTGTTGGCAATGACAGAGGTCAAACATTTTCTGTAAGTCTTTACAAGGTTTTCACACACTGTTGCTGGTATTTTGGCCCATTCCTCCATGCAGATCTCCTCTAGAGCAGTGATGTTTTGGGGCTGTCACAGGGCAACATGAACTTTCAACTCCCTCCAAAGATTTTCTATGGGGTTGAGATCTGGAGACTGGCTAGGCCACTCCAGGACCTTGAAATGCTTCTTACGAAGCCATGCCTTCGTTGCCCGGGCGGTGTGTTTGGGATCATTGTCATGCTGAAAGACCCAGCCACGTTTCATCTTCAATGCCCTTGCTGATGGAAGGAGGTTTTCACTCAAAATCTCACGATACATGGCCCCATTCATTCTTTCCTTTACATGGATCAGTCGTCCTGGTCCCTTTGCAGAAAAACAGCCCCAAAGCATGATGTTTCCACCCCCATGCTTCACAGTAGGTATGGTGTTCTTTGGATGCAACTCAGCATTCTTTCTCCTCCAAACACAACAAGTTGAGTTTTTACCAAAAAGTTCTATTTTGGTTTCATCTGACCATATGACATTCTCCCAATCCTCTTCTGGATCATCCAAATGCTCTCTAAAACTTCAGACAGGCCTGGACATGTACTGGCTTAAACAGGGGGACACGTCTGGCACTGCAGGATTTGAGTCCCTGGTGGCGTAGTGTGTTACTGATGGTAGCCTTTGTTACTTTGGGCCCAGCTCTCTGCAGGTCATTCACTAGGTCCCCCCGTGTGGTTCTGGGATTTTTGCTCACCATTCTTGTGATCATTTTGACCCCATGGGGTGAGATCTTGCGTGGAGCCCCAGATCGAGGGAGATTATCAGTGGTCTTGTATGTCTTCCATTTTCTAATAATTGCTCCCACAGTTGATTTCTTCACACCAAGCTGCTTACCTATTGCAGATTCAGTCTTCCCAGCCTGGTGCAGGTCTACAATTTTGTTTCTGGTGTCCTTTGACAGCTCTTTGGTCTTGGCCATAGTGGAGTTTGGAGTGTGACTGTTTGAGGTTGTGGACAGGTGTCTTTTATACTGATAATGAGTTCAAACAGGTGCCATTAATACAGGTAATGAGTGGAGGACAGAGGAGCCTCTTAAAGAAGAAGTTACAGGTCTGTGAGAGACAGAAATCTTGCTTGTTTGTAGGTGACCAAATACTTATTTTACTGAGGAATTTACAAATTAATTCATTAAAAATCCTACAATGTGATTTCCTGGATTCTTTCCCCCCATTCTGTCTCTCATAGTTGAAGTGTACCTATGATGAAAATTACAGGCCTCTCTCATCTTTTTAAGTGGGAGAACTTGCACAATTGGTGGCTGACTAAATACTTTTTTGCCCCACTCTATATATATATATATATATATATATATATATATATATGAGGCGAGGTGGCCAAGTGGTTAGAGTGCTTGACCACTAAGTGAACGGTCCCCGGTTCGAGCCTTGCCTTGGTCGGTGATCTGGGGCTCACCTCCTGTCCACCCAGCAGTGAATGGGGACCTGGTGGAAACACTGGGGAAGTTAAAAGGCGGCAAAGAAAGGAACTGGCCACCCTACCTCATCATGCCGACGGCCTAGATAAGTGTGCTCTCTAACAGGCACTCCCCAACATATGTACGAAAACGTATATGGGACTCTTTGACTTTGACTGATATATGCGCTAATGAGATCCCAGGTGAGTTCATTGCTCAATCTTTGTCATAAATTAGTCTGGGTGGTGTTTCAGAAGTGCGATTATTGTATTCATAGCCTATCTGATTAATGCAGTGTAAACACAACAAACAGCACAGATCAACTGCACTTATAAACCACTAATAATAAATATCAGTGTTAAAAAAATAGTTCACACAGTCAACTGAAATATTCACATATTACACATCAGATTTCAAACCCTGCACACAAATAATATGAAAGAGAAATTCCATTTAACAGTTGCACTAGCTCTTTGTGGATAAGACTCATCGTCATTGTTTATGTGATATGGATAGGACTAAATATCCTTAAATTATTCCATATGTCCATCCAAACAGATCAGAACCTAACTGTGGTGTCTTTCAAAATCTCTCATAATGCCCCCCCCATACATTTGTGTGATTGCTAAACCACTAATTAGCAAAATGACTGCCTCACCTGGCACGGTGGTGTAGTGGTTAGTGCTATTGCCTCACAGCAAGAAGGTCTGGGTTCAAGCCCCATGGCCAGTGAGGGCCTTTCTGTGCAGAGTTTGCATGTTCTCCCCATGTCCACGTGGGTTTCCTCCGGGTGCTCTGGTTTCCCCCACAGTCCAAAGACATGCAGGTTAGGTTAATTGGTGACCCTAAATTGACCATAGGTGTGAATGTGAGTGTGAATGGTTGTCTGTGTCTATGTGTCAGCCCTGTGATGACCTGGTGACTTGTCCAGGGTGTACCCTGCCTTTCACCCGTAGTCAGCTGGGATAGGCTCCAGCTTGCCTGCGACCCTGTAGAACAGGATAAAGTGGCTAGAGATAATGAGTGAGATGAGATGAGATGAGATTGCCTCACCATTTTTGAACAA
The DNA here is from genome assembly GCF_027579695.1 of Neoarius graeffei. Lineage (NCBI taxonomy): Eukaryota > Metazoa > Chordata > Actinopteri > Siluriformes > Ariidae > Neoarius > Neoarius graeffei. The sequence continues at coordinate 66,330,956 of NC_083569.1, read as the reverse complement.
GTGAGGCATACAGTGTATGTTGTCATTTTAGGAATTATTAATATTAAGAATATTTTTGCTTTTTCTTCAACAGTCACAAAAAAAGACAAAGTGGACTAATAATCACTGCAATCAATGGCTTTATGCAATAAAACAATTGGGGGGACAAAAAAAAAAACTTCCACACTCGTAAATTCGTTTCTATAGTCCTAGCTCTTGAAGATTATTTGACTGTGTATTTTTTTTCCAGCAAACTGTATTCATAAGTGAAGTGTCATTCATAGCTTTAATTTGTAACTATTAATTATTGTTTTCACTCCTCATGAAAGATATAACATATATCCTGATTGATGCCAAAATATCAAGTCAAGTGTATTTGTATAGCGCTTTTAAAGACCCACTGACAGTCATTTCGTATTAATTTGTAAACAAACAATATATGACTCCAAAGATAAATTCTGGTTTTAATTCTTGGTTTAACTGTCCGTTTTAAACATCAGAAGTAATTTTAAATTTCACGTAGGGAGATTGACCTGGATATGAACTGGGCTCATTCAGAGATGCCGGAAGTGACGTCACATCAGTGTGTCATTTTTGTTTACAAGTCACTATGTTGGTTCAGTTCTTACAAGTCTTGTGATATTGAGCTGTGGTTTTGTTGTGATTTCCTTGCATGAAAAAGTTAAATGGCGTCTAACCGAAAAGGGATTATATGTGTGGCTTACGGGTGTTCTAACACCACGTCGGAAGGAGTGAAACTCCATTCCTTTCCTTGGAAAAAACACCCTGAAATAGCAAAAGAGTGGGAAAGAAACGTTTCCAAAACAGGTGCGAACTGGAAGTCAACAAAATGGTCACGTCTCTGTTCAGCACATTTCGAGGAGCACTGTTTCACTTTGTCGTCCAGAACTCGAAGAACATTTGATCCAACTTATCCACTGGTGTTGGAGGAGTCAGCTGTGCCGACGTTGTTTGACAGGCCCGGGCCGAATCAATCTGTCAAAAGAGAAACAGATGACAGCAGACCCCCCGAAGGGGCGGTCAAAAAGCAAAAGTCCGGTGGTGCCTTTGCCAAAAGAGAACAAGCCAGGGTACGTGGCTATGTGTTGTTATTCAATACATGTATGTTGTTTAAAATTTGTTGTAACGTCACAAATGCGTCTTATACCATTGCATATTACTTATCAATAGGCCAAAGCAGCTAATACCAGTAATGTACAACAACTGAAAGGCCAATACCTTGTTTCATATATTTCAGGGATGCAAACAGCGCACCTTTTGGCGGATGGCGCCTTTTTCACGGCTGAATTGCGCAGATCTGAATTTTTTTTGGGGGGGGGGGGCGTTGGAGTGTCTGATTATAATTTCAAAGTAAATTCTGTATTAAAATTACTAAATAAGCAAATCCGTTACAGTCCATGAAACAGGAAGTATAAGGATGAGGAAAAAACAGTTTAAATTGGGAAGCTGCGCACATTTGCGCAGTCCTGCCGCTCAGGCTGCACAAATGTGCGCAGCTTCCCGATTTAAACTGTTTTTTCCTCATCCTTATACTTCCTGTTTCATGGACTGTAACGGATTTGCTTATTTAGTAATTTTAATACAGAATTTACTTTGAAATTATAATCAGACACTCCAACGCCCCCCCCCCCCCAAAAAAAAAAAAAAATTCAGATCTGCGCGATACAGCCGTGAAAAAGGCGCCATCCGCCAAAAGGCGCGCTGTTTGCATCCCTGAATTTAGTTAGGATAATATACATGATATATGTGTGGAGTGATAGATATAAGATGTCATCCGGCATGTTTTGAAAGTTTGTGAACCCTTTAGAGTTTTTGATATTTCTGCATAAATATGACCTAAACTTCTGGTAGCTACTGTATCTAACATGATCTAACAGGAGCTTAGACATGATGTTTTATGGAGTGGGACCAATAGTGTGACGTGACCAGGACCATATGTTTAAGACATTATGCTGTTTAAAAAGAATCTTTAATAGACGTGAGGGCAGACAATCTCGATAGCTTCCCTGCTTCATGTTTTGTTTTCATGCAATCCAGAACGACATACACTGATGTGACGTCACTTGCCCTAGCGGCAAAAACGGGCAAATGGCTCATGGCACTTGTAGAAGCCGGGGCAAAAAACACAAAATCGGCTCTGAAATTCTTGATTTTCTACAAAGACGACCCTTTATTCAAGTTGAGTTTTGGATATTTTATTTTACAATACAGCAATAAAACAATAAATACACATATTACGTGGTGTAAAAAGTTGTGTCAGTGGGTCTTTAACAATGTTTATTGTCGCAAAGCAGCTTTACAGAATATGAATGACTGAAAACATGTGCTAATTTTATCCCTAATCTATCCCCAGTGAGCAAGCCTGTGGTGACGGTGGCAAGGAAAAACTCCCTCTGATGACATGAGGAAGAAGCCTTGAGAGGAACTAGACTCAAAAGGGAACCCATCCTCATTTGTGCAACAACATGTAAGCAAAGGCACAGAGGTATATTTTATAAGCAGTAGTATACCAATAAAATTTTAGCATAATGCTAACAACTTGTCAAACATTGTAACCAGGCATTTCATAATAAACTTGTGTTCAAGTACAAATGACTGTTTGATAGCTCGAAAAGGGAAATATCAGCATTATTAACATCTTGGTAATATCAGCTTGCTAACTAGCAGCCAACCAAAAGTCCTTCTCCATGGCCTCCCTGAACTCCTCCCATGGAGGAGGCAGAGTCTGAGGACTCATTGGGAGCTTCACCCGTATCTCTGGCAGAGGTTACTGAGGTAGTCAAGAAGCTCCTCGGTGGCAAGGTGGATGAGATTCACCCTGAGATGCTGATGGCTCTGGACATTGTTGGGCTGTCTTGGCTGACATGCCGTTTCAGTGTCACATGGAGGTTGGGTACAGTGCCTGTGGAGTGGCAAACTGGTGTGGTACTTCCTCTTTTTAAAAAGGTGGACTGGAGTGTGTGCTCCAATTATAGAAGTATCACACTGCTCAGCCTCCTCAGGAAAGTTTATTCCATGGTGCTGGAAAGGAGGCTCTGACTGATTCTCGAACCTCAGATTCAGGAGAAGCAATGTGGATACTGTCCTGGCCATGGAACAGTGGACCAGCTCTTTACCCTGGCAGGGTTTTTTTTTTTTTTTTGGGGGGGGGGGGGGGGGGGGGGGGGGGTTCATGGGAGTATGACCAGCCAGTCTACATGTGTTTTGTAGATTTGGAAAAGGCTTACAACCATGTCCCCCAGGGGCTCTTGTGGGGGACACTGTGGAAGTATAGGGTATCAGGGTGTTGCTACAAGCCATCCGGTCCTTGTACAACCAAAGTGTGAGCTGTGTCCATATTCTTGGCACAAAGCCAAACACATTCACGGTGGGTGCTGGATTCTGCCAAGGCTGCCCCTTGTCACTGATCCCGTTTGTGATGTGCATGGATGGGATCTCAAGGCACAGCCAGGGTGAGGAGGGTGTGCAGTTTGGGAACCTCAGAATTGTGTCTCTGCTCTTTGCAGATGATGTGGTTCTGTTGGATTCTTCAGAGCATGACCTTCAGCATGCACTGGGAAGATTTGCAGCTGAGAGTGAAGCAGCTGGGATGAAAGTCAACATCTCCAAGTCTGAGGCCATAGTTCTCTGCCAGAAAACAGTGGAGTGCTCCCTGCGGATTGGGACTGAGTTGCTGCCCCAAGTGAAGGAGTTTACAACCCCGATTCCAAAAAAGTTGGGACAAAGTACAAATTGTAAATAAAAACAGAATGCAATAATTTACAAATCTCAAAAGCTGATATTGTATTCACAATAGAACATAGATAACATATCACATGTCGAAAGTGAGACATTTTGAAATTTCATGCCAAATATTGGCTCATTTGAAATTTCATGACAGCAACACATCTCAAAAAAAAGTTGGGACAGGGGCAATAAGAGGCTGGAAAAGTTAAAGGTACAAAAAAGGAACAGCTGGAGGACCAAATTGCAACTCATTAGGTCAATTGGCAATAGGTCATTAACATGACTGGGTATAAAAAGAGCATCTTGGAGTGGCAGCGGCTCTCAGAAGTAAAGATGGGAAGAGGATCACCAATCCCCCTAATTCTGTGCCGACAAATAGTGGAGCAATATCAGAAAGGAGTTCGACAGTGTAAAATTGCAGAGTTTGAACATATCATCATCGACAGTGCATAATATCATCAAAAGATTCAGAGAATCTGGAAGGTATCTCTGTGCGTAAAGGTCAAGGCTGGAAAACCATACTGGGTGCCCGTGATCTTCGGGCCCTTAGACGGCACTGCATCACATACAGGCATGCTTCTGTATTGGAAATCACAAAATGGGCTCAGGAATATTTCCAGAGAACATTATCTGTGAACACAATTCACCGTCCCATCCATCGTTGCCAGCAAAAACTCTATAGTTCAAAGAAGAAGCCGTATCTAAACATGATCTAGAAGCGCAGACGTCTTCTCTGGGCCAAGGCTCATTTAAAATGGACTGTGGCAAAGTGGAAAACTGTTCTGTGGTCAGGCGAATCAAAATTTGAAGTTCTTTATGGAAATCAGGGGCGCCGTGTCATTCAGACTAAAGAGGAGAAGGACGACCCAAGTTGTTATCAGCGTTCAGTTCAGAAGCCTGCATCTCTGATGGTATGGGGTTGCATTAGTGCATGTGGCACGGGCAGCTTACACATCTGGAAAGACACCATCAATGCTGAAAGGTATATCCAGGTTCTAGAGCAACATATGCTCCCATCCAGATGACATCTCTTTCAGGGAAGACCTTGCATTTTCCAACATGACAATGCCAAACCACATACTGCATCAATTACAGCATCATGGCTGTGTAGAAGAAGGGTCCGGGTACTGAACTGGCCAGCTTGCAGTCCAGATCTTTCACCCATAGAAAACATTTGGCGCATCATAAAATGGAAGATATGACAAAAAAGACCTAAGACAGTTGAGCAACTACAATCCTACATTAGACAAGAATGGGTTAACATTCCTATCCCTAAACTTGAGCAACTTGTCTCCTCAGTCCCCAGATGTTTACAGACTGTTGTAAAGAGAAAAGGGGATGTTTCACAGTGGTAAACATGGCCTTGTCCCAACTTTTTTGAGATGTGTTGTTGTCATGAAATTTAAAATCACCTAATTTTTCCCTTTAAATGATACATTTTCTCAATTTAAACATTTGATATGTCATCTATGTTCTATTCTGAATAAAATATGGAATTTTGAAACTTCCACATCATTGCATTCTGTTTTTATTTACAATTTGTACTTTGTCCCAACTTTTTTGGAATCGGGGTTGTAAGTATCTTTGGGTCTTGTTCATGAGTGATGGTAAAATGGAGCGTGAGATGGACAGGCGGATTGGGGCGGTATTGTACCGGAATCTCGTGGTGATGAGGGAGCTGAGCTGGAAGGCAAAGCATTTGATTTACCAGTCAATCTACATTCCAATCCTCACCTACAGTCATGAGCTTTAGGTAGTGACTGAAAGGATGTGATCGCGGATACAAGTGGCTGAAATGAGCTTTCTCTGTAGGGTGGCTGGGCTCACCCTTAGAAATAGGGTGAGGAGCCCAGACATCTGGAGGGATCTCAGAGTACAGCCGCTGCTCCTTTATGTCAAAAGGAGTCAGCTGAGGTGGTTTGGGCAACTGATTAGGATGCCTCCTGGGTGCCTTCCTTTGGAGGTTTTCCGGGCATATCCAACTGGGAGTAGACCTCGGGGTAGACCCAGAATACGCTGGAGAGATTATATATCTCATCTGGCCTGGGAGCACCTTGGGATCCCCAGGAGGAACTGGAAAGCATTGCTGGGGAGAGGGACACCTGGAATTCCCTGCTTTGCCTGCTGCCACTGCAACCAGACCTCAGATAAGTGGAAGAAAATGGATGGATGGATGGATGGATGGATGGATGGATGGATGGATGGATGGATAACTAGCAGCCAGTAGATATATGCTTCTTGCTAAATAAGTTAATTTTTTGAAGAAGCCATGTGCCATTCAATTGCGTAAGACCCTTATTTACTCATATACAATTTCTAACTTGCTAGCTAGGCTCCTCCTTTCACAGCACAGCTAACAACTCTGGAAGGGCAAGTGCTAACATGGCATTTGTGACATCTTGACACAGGATACAGGACACAATATATGCTTTATTCGGGGAAATAAAACCAAGAATCAAATAATTTTCTATCCGCAGTGGGGGTAAAAACATAGCCAGGCAATGCCAAACAAGGATAATCCATAATCGGTGTCAAAGCACAGGTAAGAGTTGAAAAACCAGAATGAATGTGGAATGAACAAGCCTTGGATTTAACAATATAAAAAGTATTTTAATGCTTTGCAAAGATAAACTGATGTATAGTGATATATGTAGACAAATTAATCAAACATTAACACAGGTCAGGTGAACACAATCAGGTAACGAAGCAATGATAGGACAGGAGCGGAGACAAAACTGGAATAGAAATCAGAATATGAGCACATGACATTCTCTGCAAGGGAAACAATGACACTTGGACTCTTAGGCCATGTTTACATTAGACCGTATCTGTCTCGTTTTGTTCGCGGATGCACTGTCCGTTTATATTAAACCGCCTGGAAACGCCGGGAAACAGGAATCCGCCAGCGTCCACGTATTCAATCCAGATCGTGTCAGCTCCGGTGCTGTATAAACGTTGAGATACGCGAATACGCTGTGCTGAGCTCTAGCTGGCGTCATCATTGGACAATGTCACTGTGACATCCACCTTCCTGATTTGCTGGCGTTGGTCATGTGACGCCACTGCTGAAAAACGGCGCAGACTTCCGCCTTGTATCACCTTTCATTAAAGAGTATAAAAGTATGAAAATACTGTAAATACTGATGCAAATTCTGCCCATTGTGTAGTTATGATTGTCTTTATGCTTGCCATCCTTCCACTTGCAAGTGGTAAGTGATGTGCGCTGGGATCACACACACAGCGGCTCAGTCCCGAATCACGGCTTGTGCACTTCACTCGCGTGCTCTGTGAGCTGCGCAAGGCTGGAGTGCGCACCCTCCAGAGGGCACTCGCTGTTCAGGGCAGAGTGATTTGGAGCGCAGGATGCCTGCAGAGCCGAGCGTATCCGTGTATCGGTGTTGCTGTGTGCACGCAAATATGTGTATTGGTGTTGCTGTGTGCACACTAATCGTTTTAAAAACATTAATCTGATGATCCGCTGATACGGTCTAATGTAAACATGGGCTTAGAGAAGGATGATTGTGGCATCATTCAGATTCCAGCTTGCTAACTCCTGATAATAGCATTCAAACTAAGCTAATTGCACCAGTCAAAAGCCCTACCTACTCTTGTTTTAACAATAATTTGCTAATTGGACTGTACATCTCAGTAATGTAGAATGTCAGCGGTTGTATTTAGGGCTTATGGGAAATTTCACCTGTATGTTTCATTTCCCAGAGGGGAAAAAAGAAACCCTCTTACACACACACCACTGCCATCAAGTGACCACCTGTTCCTACAAACCTGCCTATTTAGCCACCATATGCCAGAGATTTAGCCAGCACAGGCTCAATCCAGCACTCTTAAATAACTTAAAGCATTAATTCAGCCTCTACTTGACTTATGTATCTCTTTGTCCAATCATTTAATGTGATACATCAATCACCATATGAAGCTGGAGCAAAATAAACCAGTGTCCCAAATGTGCCCTGTTCACTGTTCCCCAGAATTGGCAGTAATAATGCAACATCAACACATTTTACTGATTGCAAGGCTATAATTTGTGATTGATAGGTTGCTGAACATGAGCAGATAAGGGCTACAGTACATTTGGAATGGCAAGTGCTAAGCATTAGTAAGTGGCCTGTGGGGTTATGGGACACTCAGGCAGATGAGCTGTAGTTATTCTACAAGTTTGGCACAGCAGACTCTGTTTTCAAGTGAGAGAAAGTGTCATGCTCTGCCCCGGATATCCGCTCCTGAGTTTGCGGATCTTCCACGTCAGCTCCGATCTGGATCCGGGATGGGAATTCCACCCTGCCTGCTTCCCCGTTCAGCGAGCGGTCACCTGCATTCACTTCCTGATCATCACCGCTGCCTTTTTAAATTCTATTCTCAGCCACAGACAGTGCCAGAACGTCTCGTATGTAGACTCTAGCCGTTTTTTTGCCTCGAGCTTTTTCATGTTTTTTTTCCTCCAAGTGTTTTTTCATGTCTTTGCCTGCCTTGTTTTTCCAAGTCAAGTTTCACTTTTTATACCAGGAATATTTCCGTTATTGTTTCCTTAATCAAGTTTGTTTGCATTTTTGCCATGCCTCTTTCTGGATTAAACCTACTATGCTTCTTGGGTTACTGTCTGTGTGCATGTTCTGCTTTTGGGTCCTAATTCACCACACCTCCAGCAACCCTAACAGTACGTTCTGACCAACATGGCTCCAGCATAATTCGCCTATCTGAGAACGGCCGTCCAACAACAAGGGACTCTCCTCAGGACCCATCAACAAGACCTATGACAAGTCAATCAGACCCTTGCCACCCTGTCCAACTCACTCAACCTTCTCACCACACAGATGCAGCGTTATCAAGCCATGCCTACCCCTGCCCAGCCATCTCTGACTCCAGCTCCTGCCACTGCCTTTCTCTGCGAGCCGAGACTCCCAGCACCTCAACCCTACGATGGAGAACCAGGTACTTGCAGATCATTCTTGTCTCAATGCTCATCAATCCTAGAGCTGAAACCTCTGGCCTTCCCCACAGAATGCTCCTGGGTAGCATATACCATCACGATCCTCACTGTCAAGGCCAGGGAGTGGGGAATAGTGGTCTGGTCTGATGCACATTTCTGCTCCAACTTCAAAGATTTATCTGAGGAGATGAGGCGAACTTTCGACTGCTCTCTGTCCAGCCAGGAGGTGGCTAGAGAACTCATGGAGCTGTGGCAGGGGTCCCGGGCTACCTCAGACTACGCCATCAAGTTCCGGACATTGGTGGCATCATGCGGTTGCAACAAGAGCGTCCAGGTTGACGCGTTCCTGCTCAGCTTGTCTGATGCCATTAAGGATGAACTGGTATCGCGGGAACTGCCATCGGACCTCTCCAACCTCATGGACCTCGCCAACTGTATTGACGCCCATATCTAGCAATGGAGGAGAAAGAAGACTTGCCCCAGCTTCACCCCCTCTCCATCTCCCACCTCATCCATCGAACCCATGGAGGTAGACCGGGTTCAGGTGTCAGCTGAAGAACGACAGTGCTGGTGGAGTGCAGGGGCCTGCTTCTACTGCAGTCAGCTGGGACACATCTGCCAAGCCTGCCTGCAAAAAGGATGAGCCCACCAGTGAATCAAGGGGCCCTGGTGGGCAACACTTGAAACCAGCCCCCGCTGATCAACCATTACTCCCTGTCATCACCATCCTTGACAACCAGCATCACCACCTCCAGGCCCTCGTCGACTCAGGGGTGGACAGGAACCTGATCTGCTCCGCCACCGCCAAGCATCTGGGAATCCCATTACTTGCTCTCGATGTTCCTCTCACTGTCCTGACACTCAATGGCACCGGCTTGACCACCATCACCCACCTCACCGCCCCGCTCACCCTGAGAATTTCTGGTAATCCTTCTGAAACCATCCAACTTCACGTCATGAACAACCCCCATGTACCCATCATTCTAGGATTACCTTGGTTAATGCAGCACAACCCCCACCTAAACTGGGCCGACAACATCATCTTAGGCTGGAGCCAGTCCTGCCTAGCTTCCTGCCTGCACTCCGCTCTGCCTCCCACCAAGCCATGGCAGCCTTCAGCCAGCGAGTTTCCCGACCTCTCTCATGTGCCTCCGGAATACCTGGATCTATAGCTTGTCTTCAGTAAGACCCGAGCAGTGTCCCTCCCTCCTCACAGACCCTATGACTGTGGAATCGACCTCCTGCCCGGGACGGTACCACCCAAGGGACGACTCTACTCTCTCTCTCTCCCGTCAAAAGGCAAGCCATGGAGAAGTACATTTCTGAGTCCTTGGCAGCTGGGATCAGCTGCCCTTCCTCCTCCCCATCAGGGGCAGGATTCTTCTTCGTGGAGAAAAAAGACAAGTCACTCTGCTCCTGCATTGCTTATCGAGGTCTCAATGCCATCACGGTCAAGAACCGCTACCCACTACCGCTCATGACCACAGCCTTTGAACTACTCCAGGGAACCAAGGTATTTACCAAGCTGGATCTATGTAATGCCTACCATCTCATCAGGATCAGGAAGGGAGACAAGTGGAAGACGGCCTTTAACACCACCATGGGTCACTACGAGTACCTTGTAGTCCCCTTCGGCCTGACCAAGACTCGCGCGGTCTTCCAGGCGCTTGTGAATGGTGTCTTAAAGGACTGTCTCAACATCTTCATTTTCGTCTACCTGGATGACATTCTGAGCTTCTCCCGCTCCCTGGAGGAACATCAGGGTCATGTCCGGCAGGTCCTCCAGTGCCTGTTAGAGAATAAGCTGTTTGTCAAGGTGGAAAAAAGTGAGCTCCACCAGAGGTCCATCTCATTTCTGGGGTTCATCATCTCCCCAGCGAGGATCCAGATGGACCCCCTCAAGCTTGAGGCAGTCGCTGACTGGCCCACCCCATCCTCACGGCGGGAGCTCCAGCTTTTCCTGGGGTTCGCTAATTTCTACAGGTGCTTCATCCATGACTACAGCACTTTGGCTGGACCTCTCATGGCATTGACCTCAATCAAGAGCCCATTCAAGTGGGGGGAGGAAGCAGAGAAAGCCTTCTCCATGCTCAAATGCAAATTCACCACAGCACCCATCCTCACCATACCCGACCCGCCCAAGCAGTTAATTGTGGAGGTCGATGCTTCCAAGTCTGGGGTCAGAGCCGTTATCTCCCAGAGGGCCAATGATAACAAGGTCCACCCCTGCTCCTTCTTCTTTCGCCAGCTGTCCCCTGCTGAGTGGAACTACGACATTGGCGACAGAGAGCTGTTGGCCATCAAGCTGGCCTTGGAGGAATGGAGACACTAGCTTGAGGGGTCAGGTCTCCTCTTTATTGTCTGGACCGACCACAAGAATCTAGAATACCTCAAGTCCACCAAACATCTCAACTCACATCAAGCCCAATGGTCTCTCTTCTTCTCCCAATCCTGGCTCACACTCTCCTACTGCCCAGGCTCCAAGAACAGCAAACCTGACACCCTGTCCAGGATATTCTCTTCCCACCAGGAGGAGTCTAGAATGCCCGAAACCATCCTCCCCCCATGCTGTCTGGTGGGGGATAACCTACTTGAAATAGAGACATGAGTACAGAAGGCCCTGGAGCAGGACCCCGGGGCTAGCAACTCTAGCAATATACCACATAACCATCTGTTTGTTCCCTGTTCTGTGCAAACCCAGGTGCTGCAGTGGGGTCATGGCTCACATGCATTCTCACAGTCATTGACCGTTTCTCTAAGTCAGTCCACTTCATTCCTCTGCCCAAGCTTCCCACAGCTAACGAAACTGCCAAACTACTCAATCTCCACATTTTCCGCACACATGGACTCCCCTCTGACATCGCCTCTGACCGGGGTCCTCAATTCACTGCACAGTTCTGGAGGGCCTTCTGAAAATTCACTGGGGCCTCCTGGAGTCTCTCATCAGGATTCCACCCTCAAACCAATGGCCAGGCAGAACAGGCAAATCAAGACTTGGAAGTGGCACTCAGGTGCATGGTGTCCAGGGATGCTGGTTCTTGGAGCAAGTACCTACCTTGGGTTGAATATGCTCACAACACTCTGCCATTGTCTGCCACAGGCCTCTCGCCCTTCCAGTGCTCCCTAGGCTACCAACCACCACTCTTCCCCAACCAAGAGGAGGAGGTTGCCGTACCCTCAGCCCAGACCTTCATACGCTGCTGCAGGAGGATGTGGGCATTGGCCCAGAGAAGACTCCTATGCTCTACCCTAGCATCCAAGAGGCAGGCCAACAAACGCCGCTCTAAGGCACCCACTTACCGGGTGGGGCAACAAGTCATGCTCTCCACATGCCATCTGCCTCTCAGAACCATCTCCCGCAAGCTGGCTGCCATACATAGGACCCTTCCTCGTCAGTAAGGTAATCAATCCATGTTCCGTCAAACTGGCATTACCACTTGCCATGCGACGCATTCACCCCACATTCTATGTATCATAGTTGAAACCTCTGGTCTCCAGACTTCAAGCAATGGCTTACAAATTTTATCCCTTTTGACACAACCCACAAAAAACGTTATTCCAATTAAATATAAATACAATATACCATCCAATTACTAACTAACTGTAAATGATAATTAAAATAATTATAACATAAGAACTAAAACACTTGGAAAATTATGACACATGGAATATCACAGTGAAGAGAATAAAAGAGAATTAAATAAAACTTGTCAGATGCGTGAGGGAGGTGGATGTAAGTGCAGAACCAATCAGTCTAATAATAAAAGTGCAGTTTATTTACAAAGTGCATGCACACACACACACACACACACACACACACACACACATGCAAACAATCCAAATCGGTAGGCAAGATCCAAGACGTGAAACAAGCAAAGGGGCGGGCGATGCGTGAACAGGATATCAGAGGCAATGCGAGAACGGGAACAAGAAACAGGCACAGAGAAACAGGAAATCAAGAACATGGGTAGAAAGGCTCAGTAATGAGGACTGGTGTATCGTAATACTTTGCACTGAATGTGTGTCAGCACAGTCCTTAAGTAGGTGCATACATTTCCTTAATAGAGTTCAGGTGTGCTTCATTAACAGCGCGTGTGCTGGAGATCACTCAACGTGCGCGCAGCCTGAGGCGCACCTTCAGGTACATACATCACAGTGCGCATGACTGACAGAACCCCCTCCCAAAGAGCTCCCACTAGGAGTGAAAATCCATCATACTTGGCCCCGGTGGGGGTTCGGGCTCAGGCTCAGGACAAGACTTGGTTTCTTGACTAGGAGTGGGCTTGAGCTCAGGACCTGACTCGGCCTCTGGGCCAGAATCATGCTCAGACTCCGGACTTGACTTGGGTCTTGGACTTGGCTCAGATCCAGGACTGAAGGTGGACTCAAGCTTCGGACTGGATTCAAGCTCTGGCGATGGCTTGAACTTTGGGCTGGACAATGGCAACGAGTCTTTTTTTCCATGAGTGTTTTGGGTTAATCATGAATCTTTTTTATTTTTTCTACAAATAATTTTCCAGTATCCTCTTCATTTTTTATTGTACTTTCGCTTTCCTTTTTCTGCTTTTTTTTCTTTCTTTTTTTCGGAAGAACACCAAGACCGGAAGTTTTCTTTTTTCTCCTCCTGCATAAAGACCACAAGCAGAGGCCATCCACATCGGATCTGCTTTAGTATCAACAGATCTTCAATTAAAGTACGTGAATCTTTTCATCATGGCACACCTTCAGCTTGTTCAGTGTGTTGAGTGCAAGATGTTTAGTCATTCTTCCTCCATTACTAGTGACAGCTTTATTTGTGAAAAGTGCAGATTAGTTAGCTCTCTGATGGAGAAGATTGCAGTTTTAGAAGTGCATATGCAGGCTTTAGAGAAGGCCAGTGAGCATGAGAACAGTGTAATTTCTGTCAGGAAAAGTCTGAATGCCCTAGGTGGAGTTAGTAATCCCCCAACTCCAGCATTAAAGCCATTACAGTGGGGCGAATGGGTGATGACTGGGCGGCATAAGCGTAGAGCCAAAGCTACTGCTGAGGCTCACCCATGGGAGCACCACTCCTCTCCACTTCATGTGTCAAACAAGTTTGCTCTCCTTAGTGATGCACCCACTGAGAAACCTGAAAGAGCTCTGGTTAAAGGGGACTCTATCATACGGCAAGTGAAATTAGCTAGGCATTTAGGGGCACCAGCAGCTTTAGTCAGATGTACACCAGGAGCCAGTGCGCCAGACATAGCAGGTAATCTTAGGGTCATTGGCAAGCACAGGTTCTCAAAGATAGTTATCCATTCAGGAGCTAATGATATATGCCTTCATCAGTCTGAGGTTACTAAGAGTAACTTTGTAGAGGTGTTTAAATTAGTGAAGGCGATGTCCAATGCTGTAGTATGCTCTGGCCCCATCCCAATGCGGCATGGCGATATAGCTTACAGCAGGTTATGGTCGCTGAACTGCTGGTTTTCCAGGTGGTGCTCTGAAAACAGTGTGGGCTTTAAAGATATTTGGGCTAATTTTGAGGGCACTGCTGGCCTGTTAGGGCGGGACAGTACCCATCCCACTCAGGAAGGTGCTGCTCTCATTTCTTGCAGCATAGGTCATAGTCTCAGAACAGGTCTAGTTAACTTCTGATAATCCAGAGCCAAGGCCAAGGAGCAGATGAACAGGCTAAACTGACTGTCTGCTAGCTGCACAGAGTCGTCACTCAGGGTCCTTTACATCAAGACTGTGTCTGTTCCCTGAGCTAAACAAAAAAGTAGAAATACTCAGACAGTTTGTTCCAGTAACCTAATCAATATAAAATTAGGTCATACTAACTGTACAGCTGCTGCCAGCACTTTTGATCTAAAGGTGGGTGTAAAATCAGAGCAGGTGGGTGGAGCACAGAAGCACAGCAGGCCAGAACTGAGTTCTCACAAACTTTTTATTTTTAAAGATATATAGCTTTTCAGCTCACTCACTCTCTCACACACACATTTCTGGTCAGGAGAGAGCTCCCTGTCTCTGCTCTCTCCTTTTATAGGGCACAGTCACTGGAGAAGACACACAAACACAGGTTAATTCACATCAGGTGCAGTGATACTACCACTTACCTTCCCTGACTCCGCCCTCCATTCACAGACCAACGCTTGACTACGCCCCCACTGCCACACTCACAAACTTTTTATTTTTAAAGATATATATATATATATATATATATATATATATATATATAGCTTTTAAGCTCACTCACTCTCTCACACACACATTTCTGGTTGGGAGAGAGCTCCCTTTCTCTGCTCTCTCTCTCCTTTTATAGGGCATGGTCACTGGCGGAGACACACAAACACAGGTTAATTCACATCAGGTGCAGTGATACTACCACTTACCTTCCCTGACTCTGCCCTCCATTTACAGACCAACGCTTGACTACGCCCCCACTGCCACAGTGGGGCTATTAAATATTAGATCCCTTACATCTAAAGCACTAACGGTTAATGAACTCATTAATAATCAGGCGTTTAATGTACTGAAACATGGATGAAGCCAAATGAATATATAGCATTAAATGAAGCTAGTCCTCCTGGATAGTTATATATACCAGCCTTGTCTAACTGGCAGAGGAGGAGGTGTCGCGGCTATTTATAATGATGATCTAGGTGTAACACACAAACCTGGTTATAAATCAGAATCTGAATCGCTTTTATTGCCAGATATGTGGACACACACGAGGAATTTGACTCCGGTAACACTTAGCTCTCATAGTACAAAACAGATAAAAAGCGTATACACAAAACAAACAAACAAACAAACAAACAAAAATGGTGCAATAGTTGCATAGTAATCCAGGTAAGTCAAGTATGAAATAGATAAATAAATATAAAGTATACAGTGTGCAGAGAATGACGGTATGAGTGTGCAGATATTTTACAAGTGATATGACTGATATATGAATCTGGAGTTTAGCAGATAAATTTAATACATTTGAAGTTCTTCATACAACCCTGATTCCAAAAAAGTTGGGACAAAGTACAAATTGTAAATAAAAACGGAATGCAATGATGTGGACGTTTCAAAATCCCATATTTTATTCAGAATAGAACATACAGGTAGATGACATAGCAAATGTTTAAACTGAGAAAATGTATCATTTAAAGGGAAAAATTAGGTGATTTTAAATTTCATGACAACAACACATCTCAAAAAAGTTGGGACAAGGCCATGTTTACCACTGTGAGACATCCCCTTTTCTCTTTACAACAGTCTGTAAACGTCTGGGGACTGAGGAGACAAGTTGCTCAAATTTAGGGATAGGAATGTTAACCCATTCTTGTCTAATGTAGGATTCCAGTTGCTCAACTGTTTTAGGTCTTTTTTGTCGTATCTTCCATTTTATGATGCGCCAAATGTTTTCTATGGGTGAAAGATCTGGACTGCAGGCTGGCCAGTTCAGTACTCGGACCCTTCTTCTACGCAACCATGATGCTGTAATTGATGCAGTATGTGGTTTGGCATTGTCATGTTGGAAAATGCAAGGTCTTCCCTGAAAGAGACGTCGTCTGGATGGGAGCATATGTTGCTCTAGAACCTGGATATACCTTTCAGCATTGATGGTTTCTTTCCAGATGTGTAAGCTGCCCATGCCACACGCACTAATGCAACCCCATACCATCAGAGATGCAGGCTTCTGAACTGAGCGCTGATAACAACTTGGGTCGTCCTTCTCCTTTTTAGTCCGAATGACACGGCGTTCCTGATTTCCATAAACAGCTTCAAATTTTGATTCATCTGACCACAGAACAGTTTTCCACTTTGCCACAGTCCATTTTAAATGAGCCTTGGCCCAGAGAAGACGTCTGCACTTCTGGATCATGTTTAGATACGGCTTCTTCTTTGAACTATAGAGTTTTAGCTGGCAACAGCGGATGGGACGGTGAATTGTGTTCACAGATAATGTTCTCTGGAAATATTCCTGAGCCCATTTTGTGATTTCCAATACAGAAGCATGCCTGTATGTGATGCAGTGCCGTCTAAGGGCCCGAAGATCATGGGCATCCAGTATGGTTTTCCGGCCTTGACCCTTACGCACAGAGATTCTTCCAGATTCTCTGAATCTTTTGATGATATTATGCACTGTAGATGATGATATGTTCAAACTCTTTGCAATTTTACACTGTCGAACTCCTTTCTGATATCGCTCCAATTTTGTCGGCGCAGAATTAGGGGGATTGGTGATCCTCTTCCCATCTTTATTTCTGAGAGCCACTGCCACTCCAAGATGCTCTTTTTATACCCAATCATGTTAATGACCTATTGCCAATTGACCTAATGAGTTGCAATTTGGTCCTCCAGCTGTTCTTTTTTTGTACCTTTAACTTTTCCAGCCTCTTATTGCCCCTGTCCCAACTTTTTTGAGGTGTTGCTGTCATGAAATTTCAAATGAGGCAATATTTGGCATGAAATTTCAAAATGTCTCACTTTCAACATTTGATATGTTGTCTATGTTCTATTGTGAATACAAGATCAGTTTTTGAGATTTGTAAATTATTGCATTCAGTTTTTATTTACAATTTGTACTTTGTCCCAACTTTTTTGGAATCGGGGTTGTAGTTGTGGGAGATTTTAATATTCACTTCGATAACCCAGAAGACCCTTTGAAAACAGCATTTGTGCCCATTTTAGATTCAGTAGGAGTTAATCAGAATGTCATAGGACTGACCCATAATGGTGGTCACACCCTCGATCTAATACTGACATTCGGGTTAAACATAGAAAATATAGTTACACTTCCACAGTATGAAGTTATCTCAGATCATTATCTCATCTCAATCAAAATATGTCTGAATAATAATATATGCACCTCACCACGCTACTGTATTAAATGTACATTCACGTCAAGTACTGCAGAGAATTTTATAAATGATCTTCCAGAGTTATCAACTTTGATTGGATCACTGTCAGCCCCCACAGAACTTGATCAGGCAACTGAATGCTTAGAGTCAATGTTCCGCTACACTTTAGATAATGTAGCTCCTCTTAAAAAGAAAATGATCAGAGAGAAAAAAATTAGCACCCTGGTATAATGATGACACTCCCACTTTAAAACAGACCACTCAAAAATTGGAACATAAATGACATCAAACAAAATTGGTAGCGTTCAAATTAGCTTGGAAGGAGAGCTTCCTGATGTATAGAAAAGCTCTTAGTGCTGCTAGTTCAACATATTTCTCCTCCCTAATAGAAGATAACAAAAATAATCCTAGATTCCTATTGAATACTGTAGCAAAATTAACCAGGATTAAGTCCACTATAGACACATGCACACCTGCAGTATGTAGTAGCAACGACTTCATGATTGTTTTTAATGACAAAATTGAGAATTTCCGACAAAAAAATTCAAACTACTAATTTAAGGTCAGACAATGTAAGTGACCCTGTAGTTAACAATACAACTGTATCAGATCAGCAATTCGAATGTTTTACTCCCCTTAGAGAAATTGAATTACTTTCATTAATCTCTGCATCAAAAGACTCAACTTGTGTACTAGATCCTTTACCTACACGTCTATTCAAACAGATAATACCTGAAGTAATTGAACCACTTCTAAAAATAATACATTGTTCTCTTAGGATCAGCTATGTACACAAATCCTTTAAACTAGCAGTTATCAAACCCCTGATTAAAAAACCTGACCTTGATCCCTGTCAGCTGTCCAATTATCGGCCAATATCAAACCTCCCCTTTTTCTCTAAGATCCTTGAAAAAGCTGTGGCACAGCAGTTATGCTCATATTTACATAGGAATAACATCCATCAAATGGATCAGTCGGGATTTAGACCTCATCATAGCACAGAGACAGCTCTGGTTAAAGTAGTAAACTACCTACTGTTGGCTTCTGATCAGGGCTGTGTCTTGCTGCTTGCTTTGCTTGACCTTCATGCAGCATTTGATACCACTGATCATTCCATTCTTCTGGACAGACTAGAAAATGTTGTGGGAGATAAGGGAATGGTCCTCTCCTGGCTCAGGTCTTATTTAACTGATTGCTATCAGTATGTTGATGTAAATGGTGATTTTTCTAGACATACTGACAAAGTTTGGTGTTCCACAAGGTTCTGTCTTGGGTCCACTGCTTTTTTCTTTCTATATGTTACCTCTAGGTGACATTATTCGTAAGCATGGTATTAGTTTCCACTGTTATGCTGGTGACACACAGTTGCATGTTTCTGAAAAACCAGATGAGACACACCAGCTTAATAGAATTGAGGAATGTGTAAAGGACATTAGACACTGGATGCTTATGAACTTCCTTCTGCTTAACTCTGACAAGACAGAAGTACATATACAGTAATAGGACCATATGCAGCTAGAAGTAAGTTTTCTGATTACCTAGTAACTCTGGATGGCCTTTCTGTTTCTTCACGTGCAGCAGTAAAAGACCTTGGGGTGATTATTGACCCATCTTTCATTCAAAACTCACATCAATAACATTATCTGGATAGCTTTCTTTCATCTCAGAAATATTGCTAAGATAAGAAATTTAATGTCACTACATGATGCAGAAAAACTAGTTCATGCTGTTGTTACCTCCAGGTTGGATTATTGTAATGCCTTACTGCCTGGATGTTCCAATAAGTGCATAAACAAGCTCCAGTTAGTTCAAAAGAGTCCTTACTAGAACTAGAAAATATGACCACATCACCCCTGTCTTATCCACACTGCATTGGCTCCCAATCAAATTTTGTATTGATTATTAAGTACTACTGTTGACCTTTAAAGCACTGAATGGTCTTGCACCACAGTACCTGAGTGAACTTCTGCTCCTCTATGACCTGCCACGCCTACTTAGATCAAAAGGTGCAGGCTATCTGCTGGTACCTCGTATATTGAAGGCTGCATCAGGGGGCAGAGCCTTTTCTTACAAAGCCCCACAGTTATGGAACAGCCTTCCAAGTAGTGTTTGGAAATCAGACACAGTCTCAGTGTTTAAGTCTAGGCTGAAAACATATC
The DNA here is from genome assembly GCF_027579695.1 of Neoarius graeffei. Lineage (NCBI taxonomy): Eukaryota > Metazoa > Chordata > Actinopteri > Siluriformes > Ariidae > Neoarius > Neoarius graeffei. The sequence goes on along the minus strand of NC_083569.1, from coordinate 66,311,307 downwards.
TGTTTAGTCAAGCCTTTTGTTAATGGTGTTTATGAGGTAAAGGTGTAGATCTGTAGAACAGGATAAAGCGGCTAGAGATAATGAGATGAGATGATAATGAGGTGTAGATCTGGAGGGTCCTCAGACATAGTGTTTTGGTAAACTGGGATGTATGGACACTGTCAGTCCGCACTCACTTGCTCATTCGAGTTTGTTGACAGTGTAGTGGCTGGCTGCTTTATGTCCTGGGGCTCCCTCATGCCTGTGTTACCTTCTGGCTCTCCCCTTTTAGTTATGCTGTCATAGTTAGTTGCCGGAGTCCCTGCTTGTACTCAGTGCAATATGTATACTGTTCCTACTTATTCAGGTGACATTGGGCATACCTAACAATCTGTGTTTTCTCTCCCCCCAAAAAAAAAAAATCTGTCCCTTTGAGTTACATGTTGGTCCTGGTATCAAGATGCTGACCTGTTCTGCTCCTCGGACCTGCTTGATTCATCCTGGTGCCCTGTGTCTGGTTGGAGTCTCATCGCATCGCTCCTGTGGACAGCCCCATGAGGACAGTTGAAAGTCATACTGGGAAGATGCTCTGGACTCTTACAGTAATGCTTTTATGGCTGAGGACTACAGTTGACTTGCTAGCTTTAGGACTGCAGTTGTCATGAACAGTTTTGCTCTCAAGTTTCCATCAATTAAGAGTTTATAACATCAAAGAAACTGACTTCATGTTAAAACTGTTAATGTTAGTCATGCTGTCTGTTGTTGCCCAAATGAGGATGGGTCCCCTTTAGTGTCTGGTTCCTCTCGAGGTTTCTTCCTCAAGTTGTCTGAGGGAGTTTTTCCTTGCCAACATCGCCACAGGCTTGCTCATTGTGGATAGATTAGGGATAAAATCATTTCATTTTTTAAGTCATTCAAATTCTGTAAAGCTGCTTTCTGACAATGTATATTGTTAAAAGCGCTATACAAATAAACTTGACTTGACTTGACTTCTTGCTGTGAGGTGACAGTGCTAACTACTACACTACCGTGCCTCCCTAAAACACATCAGTATTTATTAATGAGTTACTAACATTTATAACTGACAAAAGGGAGCGAACCCAATAACCAACCATCTGCCAGATGCACAGTTATCACACATGCCCACACATGGACATGGCATCCCTTTTGCCCTTCTGCTTTTTCCCTATCCACTTGTTAAGATGTGACGTAAAGACTGTATTTCTGATGCCAAGCCTCATCTCCTCAACATGCCACAGCGCTGTGTTCCTCATTGTTTGAATAGATCTGAGTCCAAAAAACTATGCAATTGCCATGAAGGAAAGCATTTCCTTATTTTAGTCCTTATGTAATATTTCCAAAAAGAAAGTTTAAAATGAAGAGCAAAAAGACGAGATGGAGAGGGTAAGACAAACAGTGATGATCAGTGATTGGTTGCAGGGAACCATGGTTATCAGTGAGTGGTTAAGGGGTGGGACCATGGTTGTCAGTGATTGTTTGCAAGCACAATTCTGGTGTTATACTATAAGCTGATTGAGCTTGCTTTCTAAACTTGTATAACAGCAGCTGAGAGCCAAAGAGTTCAAGACTAATGTGTCTTGAAAAAGTCAATAGATTTGTCACTTGACTTTTTTTTTAAATAAATTAAAGTCACTAAAGAGATCAAAAAGTCACCAAATCTACACTGTAAAAAATAGTCAAGCCAACTTAAAAATGTAATGCAACCTGCTGCCAAAGGATTTTGAGTAAACTCAACTCCAGGCCAAATAGTTGTGCTGACTTGCTCTTTTAAGTCGACACAGATGAGTATTTTATGTTGACCTTACTTTATTTAGCAAGTTCAGTGCATTCAAATTGTGATGTTGAAATAAATTGAAATAATCATTCCAATTAACTTGGAAAAGCAAGTTGGCACAAAAAACATTGTTATCCTAAATTATTCTTTTTTTTTTAAAGATTTTTTTTGGGCTTTTTCCACCTTTATTGGATAGGACAGTGTAGAGACAGGAAATGAGTGGGAGAGAGACGGGGAGGGATCGGGAAATGACCTCGGGTCGGAATCAAACCCAGGTCCCCGGATTTATGGTATGGCCCCTTATCCACCTGAGCCACAACGCCCCAAAATGTTCTTTTAAGTTCACATAGAAGAGTATTTTATGTTGAGTTGATTTGCCTTTAGAAGTTCAGTCCAAAAAATTGTTTAGTTGAAATAAATTGAAATAATAATGCCAATTAACTTAGAAGAGCAAGTTGGCACATCATGGTTCTAAGTTGAGTTTACTCAAAATCCTTTGGCAGCAGGTTGCGTTACATTTTTAAGTTGGCTTGACTTTTTTTTTTTACAATGATTTAGTGTGCATTACATTTTTTAGTTAACACAAACCTCTCAACACTTAAGTTCTACTTCACTTTGCCTATTATTACACAAACAGAAACAAATACTGACATACAAGGAGGGAATTCCCTGGCCTCTGTTGAGGAAAGCTTAGTCTATACTCCTATACAATGTCTCGTTTCATTTTCCACAGACTTCTCACTCCACCCGACCGTTGAAACTTTCGAACTTGTGAAGTGTGCATGCGCAGTGGCATTGGTTAAGGGGCGTCAATCAGCACTTGAATATATAAGTTCACTTAACTTAATTTTCCAATTCCTATGAACTTGTGGCGAAGGAAAGGCGTCTCAACTATTTTTTTTTAGTTACTTGAAAAATTAGAAGGAAAATTTGTTCATTGAACTTAGAATCCTTTTTTCACTCAACAATTTTGCAAGTTACATTTTTTACAGTGTAGCGACAAAGTCTCTATGTTGGCAACACTGAAGGGGAGTTTGGCCCCAGAAAGGGCAATTGATATCAGACTTAACAAGAGGATTGTTTTTGCTATTCCTTGAATGGCCAAGCTGTCAATCCACTGACTTTAGGCAGTCCTTACTGCTCAGGCTGAGTAGTCAATTCCTACACACATGAATCCTGCTTTGGCGGGAGCTGTTTATAAGTACATCCAGCGGCCAAGGCTACACACTCATGGGGCAAGGCTATGCATGGGGCGGGGCTACACACTTGTATTCATTGGCTCAGCCATCTTTCAAGGCAGGACTCAGTGAAACCAACATAGCTATCCCAATAATATGATAGCTGTGATTGGTCTTTTTGAAGTGAAATCCTACTCCTATTACTTGGCTGTGCCATCTTTCAATGTAATGGGCCTCTTCATGGTAATATACACTAACTAGCTTCGCTCTTAGCTCAACCGAGAGCTAACATCAAACAACTTGTTTATAGTTTAAGTGTGAATGTTAGTAACTCAAAAATAAATGATGTCTTACACTTTACAATAAGCATTGGCTCACAATCAAATTTCGTATTGATTATAAAATACTACCTTTAAAGCACTGAATGGTCTCACACCACAATACCTGAGCAAACTTCTGGTCCTTTATGACCCACCAAGCCTACTTAGATCAAAAGGTGCAGGCTATCTACTGGTACCTCTTACAGTGAAGGCTACATCAGGGGGCAGAGCCTTTTCTTACAAAGCCCCACAGTTATGGAACAGCCTTCCAAATAGTGTTCAGGAATCAGACAGTCTCAGTGTTTAAGTCTAGGCTGAAAACATATCTGTTTAGTCAAGCCTTTTGTTAATGGCGTTTACTGGTATGAGGTAAAGGTGTAGATCTGGAGGGTCCTCAGACAGAGTGTTTGGTTAAACTGGGATGTATGGATGCTGTCAGTTCCCCACTCACTTGCTCACTCAAATTTGTTGACGGTGTAGTGGATGGCTGCTTTATGTCCTGGGGCTTCATCATGCCTGTGTTACCTTCTGGCTCTCCCCTTTTAGTTATGCTATCATAGTTAGTTTTGCCAGAGTCCCTGCTTGTACTCAGTGCAAAATGTATACTGTTCCTACTTATTCAGGTGACATTGGGCATACCTAACAACCTGTCTTTGAAGATTCTCAGTCATCCAGGTCACCGTAAACTGTGGGTGGTAAAAGAGAGCAACTGGACTTGCTTGAAGATTCTTGAAGATGTTTCATCTCTCATCCGAAAGGCTTCTTCAGTTCTGTCTGACTAATAGGGAGTATCAGGTATTTATCCTCTCATGGGTGAAAAGCAATCCTAAGGTGTCATTGAGTCATCCTGTTGGTGTGGGTCACTGGGGTCTGGGTGTGAATGGCCTAGAGAGTCGCTGGGGTGATCAATGGATTGTTGGTTCTCTCTGTCCTCTTGTGAGTCACTGAAAACAGCTGGGTTTTGGTGTGCATTCAGTTGTCTGGGAAGTGTGCCAAGGACTGCATTGTAGGTGGCTGATAAATGATGTCTTAGACCACCACCTCTGTTCAGTGATGGCCATTCCAGGTTGACAAAAATGGCTTCTTTAACTCCTCGCTCATACCAACGATCCTCTCTGGCTAAAATGCGTATGTTGCAATCCTGAAATGAGTGTCCTTTGTTGTTCAGATGAAGATAGACAGCAGAGTCCTGGCCTGAGGAACTGGCTCTCCTGTGTTGAGCCATGCACCTGTGAAGCGGTTGTTTTATTTCCCCAATATATGAGTCCATGCATTCCTCACTGCACTGAATTGCATACACTATATTGTCCTGTCTGTGTCTGGCTATTCTGTCCTTAGGGTGGACCAGTTTCTGCTTCAGGGTGTTACTGGGTCTGAAATGTACTGGAATGTTGTGTTTGTAGAAGATCCTCCTGAGTTTCTCAGATAGACCAGAAATGTAGGGAATGACAATGTTCTTGCATTTGTTCCTGTTATCCTCCTTGTCCATTATGTTCCTATTTCTGCTCTTGAAGAAAGCCCAGTTGGGATACCCGCAGTTCTGAAGTGCTTTCTTGATGTGACTCTGCTCCTTCTCTTTTCCCTCTACCATTGTAGGAATGTTCTGAGCCCTGTGTTGCAAGGTCCTAATGATCCCCAATTTGTGTTCCAGTGAGTGGTGTGAGTCGAAGAGTAGGTACTGGTCTGTGTGTGTGAGTTTCCAGTAGACCTCGATGCTAAGGCTTCTGTCTTGTCTAATGTGTACGTCACAATCCAAGAAAGCTAGAGTATTCAAATAATAACTTGAGCTCTGGCGCCAGCTCAGGAGATGATTTAGGCTGGAGTTCCAGAACTGGCTTAGACACAGGGCTGGGCTCAAGCTCTGGTACCATCTGAGGAGATGACTTAGGCTGGAGTTCTGGAACTGGCTTGGACACAGGGCAGGAAGCAAGCTTCAACTCAGGCTCCAGGCTGTATTCAGGCTCAGTAGAAGACTCGAGCTCTGGACTTGACTTGGATTCAGGACTTGGCTCTAGTTCAAACTCTGGATGTAGTTTGAACTCAGGACTTGGCTATAGTTTGCATTCAGGGCTTGGCTCGGACTCAGCTCAGACTTTGGACTTGGCTCAGACTTTGGACTTGGCTCTAGTTCGAACTCCGGACTCGACTTGGATTCAGACCTGGACTCAGGCATGGGCTTGAACTATGTCAGCGTGTTGCTCCGGTCCTGGTTAGGACCTGGCGGCAGGATGACTTCTTCATAGCCAGGCAGTGGTGGAACAATGTCTCCTTCATAGCCAGCTGAGGCAGAGGTCACTCCATCATCCTCTGACACAGATTCTGGAACAGGCTCCAGTTCTGGCTCTGGTTCTGGCACTGGCCTTGACTCTGGCATAGGCACTGGAGCTGGTGCAGGCACCAGCTCTGATGCTCTAGCTGACATTGGAACTGGCTCTGGAGTAGACACTGATGCAGGCTCTGACACTGGCCCTGGCACTGGAGCTGACTCCAGCACTGGCACGGGTTCTGGAGTAGACACTGGCACAGTCTCTGACACTGGCTCTGGCATTGGAGCTGACTCCAACACTGGTGCTGGCACTAGAGCAGACACTGGTGCTGACTCTGACTCCGACTCTGGCACTGGAGCAGACACCAGCACTGACTCTGGCACTGGAGCAGACACTGGCACTGGAACGGATGCTGGCACTGGAACAGACACTGGTGCTGGAATAGGTTCAGGAAAAAAATGAGTGTTCTGATACAGACACTGGTTCAGGGATTAATTCAGGTACTGGTTCTGGCTGAGATTCCAGCTCAGGAGAGATAGCCTTTAAGAGGGGCTCAGGAACAACAGCTTCCTCTGCTGTCTCTACATCAGCCACTGGAGGGAGCTCTGGAGCAATGGCCTCCTCCACTGACTCAGCCACTGGAAGGAGCTCTGGAGCAACAACCTCCTCTGCTGTGTCAGCCACTTGAAGAAGCTCTGGAATGATGGCCTCCATTGTATCGGCCATCGGAATGATTGCCTCTCCCCAAAAATTTTCATGGGATTCCTCCTTTTCCAAGGATTCAAAAATGAACTTGAGCATGGAAAAGAAAGTCTGTGAGCTTTGAAAGCATGGGCGCTCACCTCGGATCAGGTAATCCACCCATTGGTGTGCTCGTCCAGAAATAAATGTTAGGATGAAGCTTACCCAGATGGGTTTGGGTGGCTTGAGCTCTTGGAGGTTATCATAGAAGATGCCACACTGGATGTGGAATCCACATGTGTGATACTGTCCATCGTAGGATGTAGCAGTGTAAGCACCAGTACACTGGTGGAAAAAAAGAAGCTAGAGGCAGAGACAGGGAAACCTGGAAGCGGAATGGAATCGCATACTGAAAAACATCTGCTACAGCCATATTATGGCAAAGTATTCTATCAGGTACATGAGGGAGGCAGATGTAAGTGCAGAAGCAATCAGTATAATAATAACAGTACAAATTATTTACAAAGTGCACAAATGCACACACAGGCAAACAATCCAAATCGGCAAGCAAGATCCAAGACATGAAACAAGCAAAGGGTCAGGTGAGGTGCAAACAGGATATCAGAGGCAAAGTGAGAATGGGAACAAGAAACAGGCACAGGAATCAGGAAAATAGGAAATCAAGAACACGGGTAGAAAGGCTCAGTAATGCATGCTGGCATATCGTAATACTTCACACTGAATGTGCATCAGCACAAGGCAAGGCAAGTTTATTTATATAGCACATTTCATACAAAGTGGAAGTTCAATGTGCTTTACAGAAGTAAAAGCAGAACAGTAAACAATAGAAAATAAAATTACATAAAATAATTGGGGAAGAAAAATAATAAGAATTAAACAATAGTAGAAATAAAATAATAAAATGGGATAAAGTTCAAAAAAGGAATCAGCCTCGAGATTAATTATTATTATGGGTTTAACTCATAAAGTGCGCTCTTCCCGTGGCTCTTCCACCAGGATCACCAAAAATCGTCCCACAGACAAAATCTACGAGGATCACCAAAAATCGTCCCGCAGACAAAATCTACAAGGATCACATAAAGCGCGCTCTTCCCGTGGCTCTTCCACGAGGCTCACCAAAAATCGTCCCGCAGACACAATCTACGAGGATCACCAAAAATCGTCCCGCAGACAAAATCTATGAGGATCACCAAATAAAATCATTCCGCAGACAAAATCTACGAGGATCACCAAAAATCGTCCTGCAGACAAAATCTACGAGGATCACATAAAGCGCGCTCTTCCCATGGCTCTTCCACGAGGATCACCAAAAATCGTCCCGCAGACACAATCTACGAGGATCACCAAAAATCATCCCGCAGACAAAATCTACGAGGATCACAGTAACAAAGAATTAAAGTAAAAGTAAAATAATTAAAATCCAAGATTAAAAAGAAATTAAAATAAAGAAAGTAAAATCATTAAAATCAAAATTAAAAGAAATTATGTTAAAGGAAATTAATTACTTAGGTAAAAATTAATCAAGTGAAAGCATCTGAAAACAGCTTTGTCTTGAGCCTGGATTTAAAACTAACAACAGTAGGAGCATTTTTGATATCATCTGGAAGTTGGTTCCAAAGCTTAGCAGCATAGCAACTAAAGGCTGCTTCACCACACTTCGTTTTGACAGCTGGTATTACTAGCAAGTTTTTCTCCTGTGATCTTAGAGACCTAGTTGGTGCATATAATTGAAACATATCCAGTAGGTAGCTGGGTCCCATCCCATTTAATGTTTTAAATAGAAGAAGTAGTGCTTTAAAGTCAATTCTATAGCTCACTGGGAGCCAGTGCAGAGACCTTAGGATTGGAGTGATATGGACTATTCTTTTTGTTCTTGTAAGAACCCTTGCTGCTGCATTTTGGATTGGTTGAAGCTCTTTGATGGTCTTTTTTGGAAGACCTGTGAAAAGGCTATTGCAGTAATCAACCCTACTGGAGATGAAAGCATGAATAAGTTTTTCTAGATCATGTTTTGACATGAGACCCCTGAGTTTAGAAATGTTTTTTAGGTGATGGAATGCTGACTTTTTTACCACTTTCATATGACTGTTGAAGTTAAGTTCGCTGTCAATAAGGACACCAAGGTTTTTGACAGTATCCTTTGCTTTAAGCCCCTTAGTTTCAAGAACAGTGGCAATCCTAAGCCTTTCCTCCTTTTTGCCAAATATAACTGCTTCAGTTTTATCTGCGTTCAGCTGAAGAAAATTGTGAGACATCCATTTGTTAATTTGGTCAATGCATCTATGAAGAGACTCAAAAGGGGCATAGTCATTAGGTGACATAGCTAAGTAAAGCTGAGTGTCATCTGCATAGCTATGGAAGTTTATTGAGTTATTCTTAATAATTTGTCCAAGTGGGAGCATATAAAGGTTGAATAGTTATGGTCCCAGGATTGAGCCCTGGGGAACCCCACAGTTCAAGGACACGGGTGATGAACTGTGGCCTCCAATGGCCACATAAAAAAATCTTTGTTGTAGGTAAGATTTTAACCAGTTGATTACTATACCAGTAAATCCAACCCAATGCTCCAGTCAATGTAACAGTATGGAATGATCTACCGTGTCAAATGCAGCACTTAAGTCTAAAAGCACCAAGACTGATGTTTTACCGGCATCAGAATTAAGACGTAGGTCATTCATGACTTTAGTAAGAGCTGTTTCAGTGCTATGATTGGCACGAAAACCTAACTGAAACTTATCAAAACATCCGTTTAATGTCAGGAAGGCAGTTAATTGATTAAAAACAATTTTTTCAATTATTTTACCAACGAATGGCAAATTGGATATGGGCCTGTAGTTGTTGAGTACTGAGACATCCAGGTTATTCTTTTTCAGTAGGGGTTTTACAACCGCTTTTTTCAGAGATGAGGGAAACATGCCAGTTCGTAAGAAGGTGTTGATAATCTGAAGTACCTCGTCTGATATTAGGTGAAGAACAGATTTGAAAAAGACTGTAGGTAAAATGTCCAGTTCAGATGTGGAGGAGCTGAGACTTTGTACTGTTTTTCTCAGAGTCTCAACATCAATTAACCTAAATGTTGACATTGTATTAAGACCCCCTCTCTCGTTATCCAATGGTTCCAGATTTTGAAGTGTTTGCACCTGTGTGGCTATATTCATACGTATTTTATCAATCTTTCCTTTGAAAAAAGATGCAAAGTCGTTGCATGTATTAACTGAGAGAAATTCAGAAGGCATTTGTCTTGATGGGTTTGTTAACTTTTCAACTGTAGAAAATAGCACACGGGTATTGTTGATATTCCTATTAATAATGTCAGCAAAAAAAGACTGTCTTGCTTTAGAAATTTCTAAGTTGTATTTACATAACATCCCTTTGTAGATTTGATAATGAATCTGGAGTTTAGATTTACGCCATTTTCTTTCAGACTTTCTACATTCCCTCTTTAACATTTTAACTGTTGGATTTAGTTTCCAGGGTGCTTTTCCTTTGTCTATGACTCTTTTGGTTTTAAAAGGAGCAATAGCATCCATAATATGATTCATTCTTGAATTAAAAATTTCCATTAGATCATCTGCACAATCTGAAGATTGACATGGGAGTTCTGAGAGTGCCTGCTCAAAAAGAGCTGCTGTGCCATTGGTAATTACCCTCTTTTTTACAGTCACAGACTTGTTTTGAAAGTGAGGGGAAATGGAAACACCAAAGAAAACACAGAAATGATCAGATATACCCAGGTCCATGACACTAGTCGATACATTAAGACCCTTAGTGATGACAAGGTCGAGGGTGTGGCCATGGGAGTGTGTTGGCCCTTGTACATGTTGTGTTAGGTTGAAGGCATCAATCAGTGTAAGAAATTCATTTGCATATGTGTTATCTGGATTATCAACATGGAAATTAAAATCCCCAGAAATAATAAGATTGTCAAACTCTAAACAAATATTTGACAACAGTTCCCCAAACTCCTCTAGGAACAGTGGTGCAGAAAGTCTTGGTGGTCTGTAAATAGTCAACACTAATATGTTAGAAGAACATTTTAGGATTGCACTTAGGTATTCAAAAGATGTAAAATCACCAAGAGTTGTCTGTTTGTACTGAAAACATGCCTTGTAAATATTTGCTATTCCTCCTCCCTGTTTATTGGCTCTTCCAACACTCATGAAATCAAAGAGTGGGGGAGTTGCTTCAATAAGAGTAATAGTTCTTGATTGTTGAAGCCAAGTTTCAGTAAGAAGCATAAAATCCAGTTTGTGTGTACCGATAAAGTCATTAATTAAAAAAGGCTTATTAAGTGATCTTACATTCTGAAGAGCTAGTTTTACAGTGAATGTGGGGATAATTTCCACAGAAGAGCTCTGTGGTTGTTTTGGAACTGGAAGGAGATTTGACGAGTTTACCCCATTGATAGGATGAATAAGAACGCCTCTCCTTCTTGTTAGCACAGGAATAGAAAAGTACGTCGTGGGTCCCAGCTTATTTTCAAAACTACCATCTGGACCCAGATTATATCAGTTCATTCCAACATGAAGGTCTTCACTGCTGCTGGTGAACTGTAGCTGTGCACATGGTCCTTGAGTCTTATCTGTAATCACAGGGGGAGGTGGTGCCTTCTGTTTCTTGGGTGCTGTGGCAGTTGGATATATCATTAGAGATTTTGGGGTACACAAGGCCTGACCATGAGACAGCTCTGTGTACGGTACTTGATTTGAGTGTCCTCTTGGGCTTGCCACAAGGCTAGCACAGTCCTTAAGTAGGTGCACACAGTTCCTTAATAAAGTTCAGGTGAGCTTCCTTAACAGCGCGCATGCTGGAGACCGCTTGACATGCGCGCAGCCCAAGGTATGCCTTCAGGTACACGCACCACAGTGCACAGGATGGACAAAACTAAGCTAAGTGCTAGTTGCAGTACTTTGCTGTTGGTGTTACCCTTATTATTATTACTCCAGTTACACCCTTATTATGATGCTAAATGTCCACGTATTATTCGCAATATTGCTACAATGTTAAATACAATAAATATTGCATTTATTCAATTTACTACTTTTATACACTTGTTTGTAGTTTATATTCATTATATTAAAATACTTGCTCGGACTAATTTATGGTTCAAGTAATCAACTATTAAGAAGCAAATAATGTGCAGTTATTAATTAAAGATCAGTCATTAATTCATGATCAATCACAGTTATTATTATGAAGCTTAAAAGAATTAATATTTATAGATGTTTCATTTAATTTTATGTAATTTATTTTTTAAAAATAAATTACATAAAATTAAAAATAAATTAAACAAAAAAATTGTTTAATATGCAAAAAATAGATTTAATGAATTTATTTATCAATAACTTATTATTAATTTATTGATGACTATTTACAGCAGCACAACTCTATTCAAATACTCCAATTTCATTCCTGCTCAGTTTACGGATTGCTGTCCTCCCAGAACTCCTCAACATGTTGATCATGTGCTGAGGAGCCTTTGATGAGTTGGATAAGGCATGTTGGGAGCAGAGAAAATAACTTGAATATTTGCAAGCATTATATGTTCCTGTTAGAGGTCTGCGCGGGTCGGATTTTTCAGTCCCGCTCCCGCCCGCGCCCGCATTGTGCAGTCACGCTCCCGCCTGCGCCCGCAAAGAATTATGATTTTCAGTCTCGCTCCCGCCCGCGCCCACAAAAAAATTATGATTTTCAGTCCTGCTCCCGCCCACGCCTGCCATATTTTGTCCCACTCCCGCCCGCAAATCCCGCATGATGCAGACGTTCGCGTTATTTCTCAGGAAAGTTCTTGTCTTGACACAGCGTGATGGTGCCCCGCCCCCTACTTTGAGTGGATTTGAGCATAAATATCTACAGCTCACGTTCACGTTTGTTATTATTTACCTTGTTTCTGAATTCAGCATGTAGTGTCTCTAATAATAATAATTAGTGCTGTCAAGCGATTAAAATATTTAATTGCGAATTGCACATTTTTATCACATGAGAAACCATTGTAATTCTCTGACCAGCATAAAAAAGTGAATGGGCTTGCTTTGTACCAATGGTGTGGTTTTTTTTTTTTATTGCAAAGCAGAGCTAGCAAGAGGAGTGAACTTCACTCTTCTTCCACTTCACTCAGTGAAGTGATTTACTGCTTGAGTTAGTCTACAACTCTAATCAGAGAGACAGGTTACACAGTGACGGTAGGCTTGACATGCTTGATTATAATATAAAGTACACTATTATATTAACTTTAAGTTGTTCGTTGATAAATATTGCATTGAATCTGATCTTTACTGTTTCATCTCACTTAACACATTTCGTACTTTTACACTTTTTCTGCCTGTTGATGCATCGCGCTGTCCAATCAGAGGTGGCGAAATTTGCATATTACAGGAAGGATTTCTGGGATAGCATTGAGTTTACAGACGCTGTCTTCTTAAAACTGAATAAATATTTAAAAAGAGCCAAATGAGCCAGTCTTTTGAACGGCTCTTTTCAAAGAACGGATCACAAAGATGCGGATCCCATCAAAGAGCCATAAATCCCATCTCTACTAGTTTCAAAAGCTTATGAAAAACCTACATCATGTCACAGAGCGTTAATCTCGCGATAAAAAAAATTATCGCCGTTAAAATTGAGTCAAGTTAACGCGATAATAACGCGACATTTTTTACAGCACTAATAATAATAATAATAATAATAATAATAATAAAAGACAGGCGAGCACGTAATTCCAAGTGGAAATTTGGTATATTTATTGTTCAGCCATACAAAACATTAGGCTAACCCAGTTTACATTTGTTAAGCATTTCTAACTAGAATATCCTATAGAATACCCTATAAGCATAGCATATATAAATGTTATAACAAAACACAGTCCTAGCCTACAACAACAAAAAATTGACAGTATAGGCTACTGTAGACATTATAGGGCTATGGTTGCACATTTCTAAAACTATTTGGGCTTGAGCCTCCGTGCAAGTGTTAAACTCAATATAACATAGCTGACCTTGTTTGAATATGAATAAGAAAAACGAGAAAATCAAACGCAGGTAAACGAAACAACTAAGCCTATTGCTTAGGCTATCGGGTTCTTTGAACAGCTATGGAGAAACAGCAAATTGTTCACTGTTGAGGGCTTCAACATACTGCGCCTTTCCTCCAGTATGCGACCACATATGCTGAACGTGCGCTTGGATGGTGCACTGGAACCTGGAATGGCCAGTACATGCCGTGCCAGTTTGGCAAGTGTGGGAAAGTCATAGCAGTGGTTTTTCCACCACAGCAGGATATCTTTAGATTGGTGTGATTCGGATCCAATGAGTTTCACTTTCAGATAATCATCAATCTCAGAGTTTACAGACTTCAATTCAGCACCCGTAGCACCGACATCCTCCCATTCCTCAAACTCACGAAAAGTGACCTTTTTAGGTGGAGGTGGCTCCGTGCTTTCATCAGTTTGGACATCAAACCCCAACTCCTCGGTCATCTCTTTCACAGCTTCCGTCACGTATTGTCTTTCATTTGCATTGATCATCCTAAGATGACGCAGCTTTGGAGTAAGGAAAGTTGCTACTTTATACAGCATGTCAATTCCATTTGGGACAAGGTGACTTGGTGACAGCAGTGCGTCTAGGCGTTGCACACACACAGATGTGATGACACTGACTAGGGGGTCAGCCTTGGCCACTTCACAATGCTTTTGGCACTTATCACAGCAAGCAAAGGGCAGCTGATTTCCATCTGCGTCGTACACGAGTGAGAACGACTTCCAAATGTCCGATTTCAGGACTCTTGACTTTTTAACGGTAAATGTACCTCTTTTTAAACCAGCACTTACTTTTGAAGCACTGTGAGATTCAGTAAAGGAGCTCTGCTCTTCTGCCATGATTGGAGATCTCAAACACGAAAGAGGAAAAGAATCGAGAAACGAACGAGAGATATTTATCCTCTACTGGATCAGAATCATAATCAGAATTCTGATGACCAGCTCATCTAAGGTGTCATTGAGGCATCATGTTAGTGTGGGTCACTGGAGGCTGGGTGTGAACGGCGAGTCATTAGAGTGATCAAAGGATTTCCCGTTAGGGTGATCAATGGCAAATTTAAGATGCCATTCCTCACTCAATCTGGCAATCTGACTATCTGCAAATTTAGGCATCTTAAAATGTTTTTATTAATGCCAAATAAAATATCCAGCACAAATTATATATGATAGACATAAATTAATAATTTATAAATTTTATTTCAAACACGTTTTTAGTTAGCGGGACTGCAGCTTATCACCGCTCCTGCCCGCGCTGCATATGTGCACTCCCGCTCCCGCGCGCATATGTGCACTTCCGGTCCCGCCCGCGCCTGCAATGAGCTTTCAAAATTTGTCCCGCGCCGCACTGCTTTGCAGCGGGTCCCGCGAGTCCCGCGGGAGTGCAGGGCTCTAGTTCCTGTTACTCATTTTCCAACACCAGGGAATGGGTTCTGTTCTCATTCACACAACTAATTTTGAACCGTTTAGAGCATTTTGACCAAAAATAAATTGGTTCAGACCGTGAAAAGTTGGTTCCCAGCTGGAACCAAAATATATGGATTTTTTTCCAACGTAAAAGACATCAGTGGCCATGCCACTAGTTTGGAGAGGAAGCAGAGTGTAGCAATGGAGATTGCAATGGAAAAGGATACATCTTCAGAAAAAAAATGGAATGAAAACAAATATCTGCAACAACAGAACAAAAGCTTGCAGGTAATCAATGTGCTCCATCTTGCTACTACTGTTTACTCCCATTTTGCATTGTGCAATGCCCTCCATTCATGATGTATGCTTGATTACAATGGTTCCACTCAAAACTGGTGGAAATGCAGGCTGATTCACTAACTAGCACCAAGGTTCAAAGAATTCTGAATGGAACTGATTCAAGAACTCAATCACTGTTGGTCAAAAAGTGGCAAGTGAGTGCAATCTCAGCTGACCTTTCAAATATTTGTTTTCATATTGCTATGTTAATTTCCTTACTGATGTTTATTTTAACATATTAATCAATATGTAGATCTTTAATTAATAATTTCCCAATTACTTTCATATACATAATTTACTACCAATCCATGTACTGAAATGTTACCAAAAACTTTTTTTTCTGTAGTTTTATTTTAAACTACTCTTTTTGTTGACAGAGAGGAGGTTGTCACATTTTGTGATGTGAAGGTAATGGAGGAAACACAAGGACACTACTTCTTCAAGCAACTACATTTTTTTCCATTCTTCCATTCAACTCCATTTTTTTCCTTCTGTCCATCTCACTGAGCCAGCAGGTGAAATGTGCATCAGTCACCTTGGCAACAACCAGCCAAAAGTACTGCCCACAATTCTCGCTTCTGCAGTGTGGAGCTACCACAGATGACTCCATTATCACAAGATCCCAGTATTGTTTTTCCTCTTATCACTTTACACTGATCCTTCAGGGACCAAAGAGAAACACAGAAGAAAAATGAGATATATGATATTTCCTTGGTTCATGTTTCTGCAGTTGTTTTACTTGCTGATTTGGTTGTCCTTCATGTGAAGGAGTGTAATACAAAACAGCTCACAAAATAACTGATTACAAAGGACTATTATAAAGAATCATATATTTTGTTTATTAAAATCCAATTTACTGAAAGATGTTGATTCCTTGAGCAAATGATATATGAGAATAAGTGATGGAAAAGTGATTGGATGGAATTTACACAAAAGATACAAACCCTTTCCCTAACTCTAACTTTTGAAAAATTTCATGCAAATTGAATTGTCCAAATTATTATCAATTGTTAAAACATGTTGACAATGAGAGAGAGAGAGAGAGAGAGAGAGAGATGTCTCACATTTTATCCATTTGAATATACTAACCCCATTTCTAGAAAAGTTGGGATATTTTCCAAAATGTGATAAAATGTGATTCGTTAATTCATTTGAATCTTTATTTAACTGACAAAAATACAAATAAATGATCTTCAGTAGTTTTACTGACCAACTTAATTGTATGTTGTTAATATAAACAAAGTGAGAATTTGATGCCTACAACACAGAGGCAAAATAAGATTGAAAAGTTTATAGGATATTCAATTAACACCATTTTGGAAGATTCCACAATAAACAGGTTAATTGGTAACATGATTAGGCATATAAAAGGAGCATAAGCAAAAGGCTCAGTATTTGCAGGCAAGGACGGTTCGCAGCTCACTCCTTTGTGCCAAAATTCATGACAGAATTGTTAGTCAATTTAAAAAGAACATATGTCAAGGCAAGATTGCAGGTCTTTCAAAATCTACAGTACGTAATAGTGTGAAAAGATTCAAGGAATTCGGAGACATCTCAGGCCCTGTCCACACGGCAACGGATTCAGGTGACTCTGATACAATTGCTTATCGTTTAGGCCTGGCGTCCACACGGCACCGGTGTTTTGGGTGCCCAAAACGCAATCTTTTTGAGAACGGGTTCCAGAGTGGAAAGATCTGGCAACGTTGTCATTGTGAAGTCGTCTGGATGAGTAGAACGGATTTGTTTACGATGACGTCACAACCACATGACTGTGAGTGCTTCACGCCGGGTAGAAGTGTAACGAATATCACCAGGAAAAAGCCTTACAGAGCACTAGTGAGAGTGAAACACGAGCTTGGATATTATTATTATTATTATTATTATTATTATTATTATTATTCAGTGTTAGTTCACAGTAGTAATGCAAGAAGCAGAATAGTGACAGTAATAGTGAAGCAAAAACATGCAATTGTACAAACACTGCAGCTCTACAGCAAAATATTCATTTATGAAATGGTCTGATTCTTAACACCAGTAGTGCCAATGATCTTCTCATTGCGATGCGAGTTGTCAACAAATCCTATAACTTGGTTCATGAAACGCGCTTACAAAATATTTTCACTGTGAATATTTATTGTGTAATAGTGCAATCCCGCCAGCAAAAATAGGGGAAAAAAGGAGCGATCTCACCTCTTCAGATGTTGATTTAAGTCCGACAATACAGTCCTCAAAAAGGGCGTAGAGGAGCAAATTAATCCAATTTATTCCGGACCATTAAAGACGCCGCCTTCCGCGTAGAATCATACGTCATCCTCGCCGCCATATTGGAGAGGTCAAAGCGGAGAATAAAGATTAGCTGCGTTTAACTGTACCAACAGGTTTACCGTCCAAACGAGATCATATGGGATTACCTTTCACAGGTGAGAAGCAACAAATTAATCCATCAACGTGTATCATTCAATTTATTCCGGACCATTGAAGACGCCGCCTTCCGCGTAGAATCATACATCATCCTCGCCGCCATTTTGGATAGGTCAAAGCGGAGAATAAAGATTAGCTGCGTTTAACTGTACCAACAGGTTTTCTGTCCAAACAAGATCACATGGGATTACCTTTCACAGGTGAGACTGGAAAAATACTTTTCATTGTATTTGGTCATTATAATGTAATTTTACAAACAGATTTTCCTGACTTTGTGGCTAATATGAAGTCTCGCGCATAATAGTTTATGCGCATGCATCGTTACTTCTTCTATTGTTCTGGTGTCTCCGAAGGGACCGTCTTACAGCGCCCCTAGAGGTGTGGCATGTGTATTGCATCGTTTTCAGCAAGCGTTGCGTTGCCATATGGACCTGATATTTTACTGATTGTTGCCCATTTGGACGCGATATATTTTTAAATAACATCTCTTTGCCGTTGTCGTGTGGATGTAGCCTCAGTGCATAAAGGGCAAGGTCAGAAACCACTGTTGAATGTGCATGACCTTCGAGCCCTCAGGCAGCATTGCCTGAGAAAGTGTCATGCTAATGTGACAACTATAGCCACATGGGTTTGGGAGTACTTAAAAAAAATGCTGTCACTTAACACAGTCTGCTGTTGCATCCAGAAATGCAACCTGAAACTGTATTATGCAAGGAGGAATTAATCAATTCTATGCAGAAACACTGCTGATTTCTCTGGGTCCAAACTCCTCTCAGATGGACTGAAAGACAGTGGAAATGTGTGCTGTGGTCAGATGAGTCTACATTTCAGCTTGTTTTTGGAAAAACGGGACATTGAGTTTTCAGTGCCAAAGGTGAACATGACCATCCAGTCTGCTATCAGAGAAAGGTGCATCAGCATCTGTGATGGAATGGGGGTGCATTAGTTCCCACAGCATGGGTGAGTTGCATGTGTGTGAAGGTCCCACCAATATATTGGAGCATATATTGAGATTTTAAAGAGACATTCATCAAGGCAATGTCTCTTCCTGGGAAGTCCATGCTTATTTCAGCAGGACAATGCCAGGCCTCAATCTTCACGAATGACAACAGCATGGCTTCATAGCCTGTTGCCAGTCCAGATCTGTCTCCTATTGAGAATATACAATATGGCACATCATGAAGAGGAGAATCAGACAGTGTTGACCACAGACTGTTGAGCAGATAAAGTCTTGTGTCAAGCAAAATTGCAATTGCAAAATTGCAATAATTAGTTTCCTTCGATCCCATATGATTAAAAAGTGTTCTGAAAAGGAAAGGTGATTTAATGCAATGGTAATAATGCTTCTATCCCAATTTTTTGAATGTGTTGCAGGCATCAAATTCTAACTTCATTTATATTTGCAAAATACAATTAAGTTGGTTAGTAAAATGATTGAAAAATACTTTCTTTGTACAGTTGCCAGTGTTTTTCTGGGATTCGAACCCAGGTCACTGGTGTGATAATCCAGCAAACCCCCACTAGGCCACCAGGGGGATGACTCAAGTGCAGAGGCGTGAGGTGAAAGTAGAGTACCAAAACAGTTTATTTACAATATTTACAATCCCAGGGAAAAACAAAAAGAATAATCCAAAAGCTCAGAAGATCTCATCTCATCTCATTATCTCTAGCCGCTTTATCCTTCTACAGGGTCGCAGGCAAGCTGGAGCCTATCCCAGCTGACTACGGGCGAAAGGCGGGGTACACCCTGGACAAGTCGCCAGGTCATCACAGGGCTGACACATAGACACAGACAACCATTCACACTCACATTCACACCTACAGTCAATTTAGAGTCACCAGTTAACCTAACCTGCATGTCTTTGGACTGTGGGGGAAACCGGAGCACCCGGAGGAAACCCACGCGGACACGGGGAAAACATGCAAACTCCACACAGAAAGGCCCTCGCCGGCCCCGGGGCTCGAACCTAGGACCTTCTTGCTGTGAGGTGACAGCGCTAACCACTACACCACCGTGCCGCCCAGCTCAGAAGATATACAAAATAAAAATATCCAAAGGTTCAATGTCCAAAATACAAACCCAGAAAAGAAGAGGCAAAAACCCAAACGCTCAGAAGATCCAAAGGTCAAAACAAAAATCCACAAAGTCCAAAAGAAAGCAACAAAAACCAAGAATACTAGGACACAGGCAAGGTACATGGGACAGAGGGAACTAGCACTAACAGCATAGCATAAAGACTCCGTGACTAGGGACTGAACTGAGGGAGTATATATACACAAAATAAATGGGAAACAGGTGACAATAATGAGGACTAAACAGGCAATAAAGACAAACACAAAACACAGAAGCAATAGCGGCCTCTAGAGGCCAAAATAAACATGACAAGACAGAATAATAGCGGCCGCTAGAGGTCAAGATCGTCCAAGTCCTAACAGTCAGTTAAATAAAGGTTCACATGAATTAACAAATCCCAGATTATTTTATTTTATTGCATTTTGGAAAATATCCCAACTTTTCGGGAAATGGGGTTAGTATTTAAATGTGTGTGAATTAGCATCTGAGGCAGCATGGTGGGGCAGGATGTAGTACTGCCATCTACAGAGGCCTGGGTTACTGTCTGTGTGGAGTTTCACATGTTCTTCCAGTGTTCACATGGGTTCACTGTGGGTTCTTCTCTTTCTTTCTACTTCCCAAAAACACCACGGTAAGTGAACTGGATACTCTTAATTGCCATTAGGTGTGAATGAATATGTGTGATACCCTGAGATGGACTGGTGTCTCATCCAGGGTGCATTTCCTGTAAATCAATCACTATACTTTAACCCTGACAGCATCAAATGGATAGCTCTTAGACAAATACCATCCAAAAGCAAGTTTTCTCTGGCTCCAACCAACAAGTTTTCCTAATTATTTTAAAATTGTGCAGAATTTGTAAAAACCCACCAAAAAAATATAAATTCAAAGTACATTGTTGACTACTGTGCTAATATCAAAGCCTACTGAAACATATGCATGTATGCATGAGTATTACATGCAGGTGATATCCACATGCCCTGGGGAGTGTGTGTGTGTGTGTGTGTGTGTGTGTGTGTGTGTGTGTGCACACATATGACCCCAGAAGAATGGCAGAATTAAAAAAAAAAAAATCCTCATATGAACAAATAAAATTGCAGCCATTAGCAGATGGATGAGTGCTGTTAGACCAAGATTCAGAGAAACACAATGAGGAGTGAGAAATATCAGTGAAGTAGAAATAAAAAGCAGATATAATTTGGCCCTTCATTCTGAAACAATATAATCATCTCTGTCCACGGTTTTTGTGTAACATGTTGTATAGCTTTTCTTTTCAAATAAACTTCATTTCTTAATTACTTTTTAAACTTTTGCACGTAAATGTATGAAGCCACATTGCATTCAGCTCTTTTTTTTCTGCTCCTTTTTTTCCCCCTTTGGCTGAATATCAAATGGCATGTACTATATTCGATATAAGTTGTACAAGGCAACTAGATTATACCCCGGATAGAGCACTGTTTTTTGAAAATGAAAAATGTGAGTGTAATGTAATAATTTACTGTTTTGTGCAGGGGGTGGCTTCATGTCAAATCTAATAGATGACCCCTGCATTACACTGTACATGATGGGGGGGTTGCCTGTCCAGTTCCATGCCTTCCATTTTTATAACATTAACTGGTGAAGTAGATAATAAGCTCTTGATTCGGGTGGTGGTGGCTGGAGAAGGGGCAGTTGATGGGCCTGAATGAAAGATCAAGACCTTTTGATGATGTCCTTGCTGTCCTTGAACACTGCAGAATAAGGCTATGACCTTCATTTTCTTTCCTACAAGCTGGTTTGGTTTGGTTGTTGTAAAAAGGATATGAGGGGCCTTGATGAAATGTTGATTGCACTCTCATTTCTGTTCTTCCTTTCCTTCTGTCATGCTCCCTGTTTTTTGAGAATGAGTTTCAGTTAACCTTCAGTTGATGGAATAAATGACAGAAAAAGTATCAACCTTTAAAGTAAGAAAGTATGTAGTATGTTCTAGATATTTATATAATGAAGAAAAATTTAGCTATTTTAGCTACAAATGAAAATTGAGAGAATATATCAGGAGAAAGGAGGGTGTTAGTGAAAGAATGAGTGAGAAGGAGAATGGCAGACAGAACCTGAACATGAGATGAGAAATAAGAGTGAAAACACAAGGCAGAAGGAAAGCTGTCATAAAATATTGACTTTTTTTTTCATGAAATGAGTTAAGTTGTTAAGCAAGGCACTGCACATGTTGAGACTAATTCTAAGGTATGGACAAGCACCAGATTCTTCTTTATACTTGCTTGCATTTTTGAACACACTGTGTCCAACAAGAAAAAAAAAAATTAAAAAATGTTACAAATGTACAATGTTATATTAACTTTAGTTTAATAAAAGAGTGAGAATAAACGATACATGATAAGGTGTAAGTGTTTCAAAATGTCATACAGTTAAATTTCCTGCAGTTAAAAAACAATATATAGTGTATTTTCATGTCATAGGCACTAAGGTAAACATGCATTTAATTTTTAAACATGAAAACATGACTCAATTTGCTCTTTCCCACATCAGCTCCTCATTTTATTTTCTACCCTTGTAGAAGTTTACTGTATGTCCTCTAATTCCTCGTCTTCACTGGGAAGAGGAAGAAACGTATAGCACTCCATGCCAGAGATGGAACATTTGCCTTGTTGGGCTCACAAGAGATGTTGTGTTAACAATGGTTTGTCCCTGGAGATAGATGGCTGGTTGATGATGTCGCACCAGTGGAGCACAAACCTCTCTCACATGCAGTTTTCAGTATGATAACATGGTAAGGCCGCATAATTTGCCATCAGTCCCCATAATTGAAGATGACTGGTTTTCTGGAGAGTATTGTGATCCTTTTAAATTTCTTTAAGTGTGTTTGATGGGGTGTGCTTAAACCTATTAATAAAGGTCTGATATTTGTTAGTTTGTGTTTTGTTATTACTTCTGTACTCAGCTATAAAGAGCTAAGCATTCACATAGAACAGCATTAATTTATAAAGACATTCATATTTCCATGTTTAAGTTTTTAGTGACTCAACCCTTCCCACTTAAAATCATATTTCTACATCACTAATTATCTTAATCCCTGTACTTCTTTGTTTTCTCTGTGTGCGTGTGTGTGTGTGTGTGTGTGTGTGTGTGTGTGTGTTTAAATCCACTTCTGGAAAGAAAAGATATTCTCATGGCTCTTCATCTGAGCTTTAGGCTTGTTAGATGACAAGCTGTCACTATTAATAAATGGTAATTCCCTGAAAGGGACCACAACTCAGATTACCCATAATTCCCCTAATAATTTCAAGTCTAATATTCAGCACTTCTTTAACTACTTTCTTTCTTTCTTTATTTAAACAAAAGCAGGGCCTACTCTGGCTTTTTGGGGAGCCCTAAGCAAAATTTAAAGTGGCTAAATAATGTTAGTATGTTTAATTCCAATAGTATTTAATATTCTTCCCTCTGGCTTAGGTAGTTAGCTAAACATCACAGTCATGTATTATGAATGATCAACAACATTTCATAAATTTCATCAAAACACATTTCTTTCATTTTGGTAGATCTTATGGCATTTTCTTGTCAATCATATATAGAATGCCAGGACACATCAATAATAGAATGCCAGGACATTTTAAATCAAAATCTGCAAACTAAAACTGGGTCATCAGTGGATCTTCCAACAGGACAATGATTGGAAACATATGTCTGTCATGAATAATGTGGAAGCTCTGAGTTCGTAGCAGACTTCAAACATGGCAGACTACAACTCCCAGCAAGCACCACACTGCTCTCCCTTTCCCGAATTCTAATTAGTGCTGCACCTGGTCCGCATTCCCCAAATTACCACCAAACATACTTAAACACTCTTCCTCTATTTGCTCTATGTGAAGTATAGCTCAGTGTTTACATACCTAACCATACCAAGCTTTTAATGCTCTGCTGAGTTTTGTTTACAACCTTGCTTCCACCTTGTCCTGCTTTGGTCTTTGCTCTGCCTCTGACACTCGGGTTGTACCTCACATGACCCTTGCTTCACCTGACTATGCTTTGGATTATAATTTGGATTTGTTTGCTACAGACTCTTTTCTCCACAGTTGCATCTGTAAGTCACCTGTATTTCTAACAATGTTCAAATCAACACAAAAATGGTTAGTTGACCACAGAATCAAGCTTCTGCCATGGCCATGTCAGTTCCCTGACCTGAAACCCACTGAAAACCTGTGGTTTGAGCTGATGAGAGTGTACAGAGACTGTCAGGGAGACAGTCACCACAGAGACAGTCATGGAGACACTCACAAAGACCTCACCAAAGTCCCAATCTCAGTCTTGCTCTTCTGACTTTGTTGTACCATCTCCGTCTCCCCCCTGCATGGATTTCCCTATGCAGAGATTGCTGCCAATGGCTGCACTCTCTTTTTCCAGCCCAAATCATTCGCGACAAGTAGTTGTAGGTACCGTCCGTCTAAGAACTACAACAGCCCGTCTCTGTAAAAAACTACATTTCCCATCACCAGCTTCCGCATTGACCTGCGTCACGCAGGGGCGGGATCACCAACGTCACAGCCTCCATGAAGGCATAAGTAACGGAACACGTTTCCGCTTCCTCCTCTCTCGTCTGGATCTCAAGCCGTCTGGACACAAAGAGATTTGCTCCGCTGATAAAGACATCTTTTCTTTTCCTCAAGAATCAGAGTTTCGCGCTTTTCTTTCACCTTTGGCCACGGTTGATCTAGAATCGCGCGATTTTAAACTCAACTTGAGCTACAACCGGTTTCCGTTTGTTCCTTATAAGTACGTACAAGTCTGCAGTCCAAAGTAGTTAATTTAAAGTAAGAAGTGGCTGGATCCCTTCTAACTGAAAGCTGTGCACATTGTTTAATCAGAGTTTTCTTCCCACGAGCTACGAAGCGTCGGACCAAGAATTCTCGGTTTCCTACAGAAGTCTCCACAGACTCCTCTGAAACTCAGCCTCTCCAAGAATTCTCTGCTTTCTACAAAAAAGTCAAGATACTGAAGTAAGACTTGGCATTTTGGGCAAAAACCTAGTCTTAGGAATTAGCTTTTATGAAGTGTGAATTTAAACTCAGGAACGGTTTAAATGTGTACACTGTAAACACGCAGCGTGTTGAATTGATGAATGTTCCATTTTGTTTTAATCTCTCAATTGTTTAATAGGTTTTGCATGCTCTCTCTTTCTAACACTTTAATTTTATTATTTACACATATCTGGACCTCATCAAGAATTCAGTGAATTTGGTAAATGTTATAAAGCTAGTGGATTAGCTGCTACGGCTAATTCTTCTATTTTATTAGCATCCAGAGATAACTGTATTGTCTCAAAAGGACTGTTAGGCCTTACCATGTGGTCAAACACACCTCAGTTAGCAACTAAAGCTAACTCTCTTGTTTTACTTAGAAACACATGGTCACCAGGCCTTTCACACACAAACACACCTTAGCTAGCATTCCTTTGTCTTAGCTAGCGACACAAGGCTAATCTGTGTCTCCACACATGGCCAACACATCTTAGCTAGCAACCAGAGCTAAATCCTTTGTTCTCAAACCCCACGTGGTGACATACCCCCCTTAGCTAGCCACATACGGCTAATTCTTTTGTCTAATTAGCAACCAAAGCTAGCTCACCAGGCCTTACACACAAAAACACATCTGAGCTAGCATTCCTTTGTCTTAGCTAGAGACACAAGGCTAACCTGTGGCTCAACACGTGGCCAGTACATCTCAATTAGCAACCAAAGCTAACTCTCTTGCTGTACTTAGAAACACATGGTCACCAGGCCCCCCCCACACACAAACATCTTAATTAGCACACAAAGCTAATCTTTTGTCTTCACCACAACACACATCTCACACACACACACACACACACACACACACACACACACACACACAACTCACTGTTTGTATATATTTCAACTGACATTCATTTTTATCTTTGTTATAATAAATTCACTTATTGTTGAAACTGTGTGTTTATTTGTGTTCCGATATTTATGAAGTCACACAATCTCAAAATAATTCAAAGGTGCATATAGGTTGTGTAATATGGTAAGTGATCATAATTTGGAATATACCATAATTTAGCTGTTTGGTAATTTATTATTAAGCACCAAAATTAATGGTATTGATTAATGAGACTGATTCCATGAGTGATTTAATGATATGAGACTGATTCAATGAAAACGATTCAATGAGATGATTCAATGGTATGATTCAAATGAGACTGATTCAATTTTAATTATTAACCTTCAGATTTAATGAGATTGATCACTCACTTAAACTAATTGCACCTACACAGTGTACCCAGTTCATCGAAAATCAACCAACAGACTGAACTGTGTTCGCCCAGGACTTTCAGCTGGCTACCAATCTTTTTCACCATCTAAAAAATACATGACATCTCCAATCCTTCCCCCTCCCAACCTCATGGAATATACAGAGAGTCTTGTATGATGTGCTGTGGGTCCCTGCATTGGGTGTAGTTTTGAAAACAAGCTGGGATCCAGTATGCCTATGCCATTCTCTATTCCTGTGTTGATAAGAAATAGAAAACAAAGCATATTTAACCCAGGGGGTAAACCAGTCTAGTCTCCTTCCTGTTTCAAAACAACATCAGAGTGCCCAAGCGGATATTACTTCTAGACTTTCTGTAAAGCTAGCTCTTCTGAACATTAGATCACTTTCAAACAAGTCATTTTTAATTAATGATCTTATTTGCAAACACGGGCTGCACGGTGGTGTAGTGGTTAGCGCTGTCGCCTCACAGCAAGAAGGTCCGGGTTCGAGCCCCGTGGCCGGCGAGGGCCTTTCTGTGCGGAGTTTGCATGTTCTCCCCGTGTCCGCGTGGGTTTCCTCCGGGTGCTCTGGTTTCCCCCACAGTCCAAAGACATGCAGGTTAGGTTAACTGGTGACTCTAAATTGACTGTAAATGTGAATGGTTGTCTGTGTCTATGTGTCAGCCCTGTGATGACCTGGAGACTTGTCCAGAGTGTACCCCGCCTTTCACCCATAGTCAGCTGGGATAGGCTCCAGCTTGCCTGCGACCCTATAGAACAGGATAAAGCGGCTAGAGATAATGAGATGAGATTTACAAACACAATCTTGATTTTTTGCTTCTAACTGAAACATGGCTGGATCAAGCAAAGAGTGCTACCACCCTTATTGAAGCAGCTCCCCCAAATTTTAATTTCATGAGTGCTACCTGACATGGGAAAGGTGGAGGGATCGCAAATATATTCAAAGCCTCTTTCCAATGTAAACAGTCCTCACTTGGTGATTTTACATCCTTTGAACACTTATGTGCACTTGTTACATGCTCTCCTAACATTGTTATTAACCATTTACAGGCCTCTGAGACATTCAGCCAAAGTTTTTCTGGAAGAGTTTGGTGAACTGTTGTCAGTCATTTGCTTAGAGTTTGACTGTCTAATTATATCTGGGGATTTTAACTTGCATGTAGATAATCCTGAAAACACTTATGCCAGAGAACTACTTGCACTTATTGACAACTTCAACCTAGTACAATATGTACAGGGGCCGACCCACTCTCGTGGTCATACCCTTGACCTCGTTATCACAAAGGGTCTTACTGTTTCTACTACTGTTGTTGACCTGGCCTTATCTGATCATTTCTGTGTTTTCTCTGATGTTTCTATGTCCCCTCACATTCAGAACAGCTCAATGACTATGGGTAGGAGAGTCATAAACAACAACACATGTGTTCTCTTTGAGCAAGCTCTCTCACAGATCTCAACTAAAATGTCAGACTCTGTAGATGACTTACTGGAAATTTTTAATTTAAATATGATCCAAATTATAGATGATATTGCTCCATTCAAAATAAGAGTCAATGACAAGCAGAAAGCACCATGGAAGCAATACCCAGCTGTTAAACTGCTAAAGAGAGAATGTAGGAAGACTGAAAGGAAATGGCGCAAATCTAAACTTCACATCCATTATCAAATCCATAAAGAGATGCTTTGTAAATATAATTATGAAATTGGTAAAGCAAGATAGTCTTTCTTCTCCAACATCATCAACAGTAATATGAACAATGCCCATGTGCTATTTTCAACAGTAGAGATGCTAACTAATTCCCCACCACAATTAGCACCTGAACTTCTCTCAGTTAATAAATGCAATGAGTTTGCATCCTTCTTCAAAGGTAAAATTGATAAAATATGGCAGAATATTGCTCATAATACATCTCAGTTGCAAATAACTGAAAAGCTGCAATCACCAGTGACACAGACAGACAATTTCAACACAATGTCAGAATTTTGTTTGATTGATTACGAGACTCTTGAAAAAACTGTACAAAATCTCAGTTCCTCAACATCTGAATTGGACATTCTGCCCACCAACTTTTTTAAGTCTGTTCTTCACCTTATAATTACAGATGTGCTTCAGATCATAAATACATCCCTAGAGACTGGCATTTTTCCTGTGTCCCTGAAAAAAGCCGTTGTAAAGCCCCTACTTAAAAAGAACAATCTGGATGCTTCAGTATTGAACAACTACAGGCCAATATCAAATCTACCATTCATCGGGAAAATCCTTGAAAAAAATTGTCTTCAATCAATTAACTGCCTTCTTGATATCAAACAGCTGTTTTGATAACTTTCAGTCAGGATTTCGTGCCAATCACAGCACGAAACACAGACACAGCGCTGATTAAAGTTATAAATGACATACATCTTAATACTGATGCAGGCAAAACATCGGTCCTGATGTTACTGGACCTCAGTGCAGCTTTTGATACTGTTGATCACAACATACTGCTATATTGACTTGAACACTGGGTTGGGTTGACTGGTAAAGTTATCAACTGGTTAAAATCATACTTAAAAGATAGAAGCTTCTTCGTTACCATGGGAAATTGTACCTCAACATCAATGTCCTTGACCTGTGGTGTCCCCCAGGGGTCGATCCTTGGACCATTACTATTCAACCTTTATATGCTCCCACTTGGACAAATTATCAAGAACAACTCAATTTTGTATCACTGCTATGCAGATGACACCCAAATTTATTTTGCTCTATCACCTAATGATTATGCCCCCCTTGAATGTCTCTACCAGTGTATCGACCAAATCAACAACTGGATGTCACAAAATTTTCTTCAGCTGAACACAGATAAAACAGAAGTAATTCTATTTGGGAAAAAAGATGAAAGACTCAGGATTACCACTATTCTTGACACAAAGGGGATTAAAACAAAAAGATATGGTTAAAAATCTTGGTGTTTTCATTGACAGCGAGCTAAACTTTGACAGTCACATGAAAGCAATCACTAAATTGGCATTTTATCACCTAAAAACATTTCCAAACTAAGAGGACTTATGTAAAAAAATGATCTGGAAAAACTTATACATACCTTCATCTCTAGTAGGGTTGACTACTGCAATGGCCTTTTCACAGGCCTGCCAAAAAAGACCATCAAACGACTTCAGGTGATTCAAAATGCAGCAGCTAGGGTTCTCACACAAACAAAAAGAACAGAGCACATTACTCCAATTCTAAGGTCCCTTCACTGGCTTCCAGTAAGCTACAGAATTGACTTTAAAGTATTGCTGCTGGTGTACAAATCTCTAAATGGTACAGGGCCCAATTACAGTACCTCTCTGATATGTTGCAGCAGCCTAACCCAATCAGATCTACCAGATCACAGCAGCAAAATTTACTGGTAAAACCTGTTGTTAAAACAAAGTGTGGTGAAGCAACTTTTAGCTACTATGCAGTAAAGCTATGGAACCAACTCCCAGAGGACATCAAAAATGCTCCTGCTGTTGGCAGCTTCAAATCTGGACTAAAGACCAAGCTGTTTTCAGATGCTTTCTGCTAACTGATAAATATCATCATCTTTGGATGTTCTGAACTTTACTTAACTTTTATTCTATTTTATTCTGCTGTTTTTTACTGAACTTTTACTTCATTTTATTATTTTATTTCTACTATTGTTTAATTCTTATTTTTTTCTCTCTTCTTCCCTCTTTATTTTATGTAATTTTATTTTCTATTGTTTACTGTTTTGCCTTTACCTCTGTAAAGCACATTGAACTGCCACTGTGTATGAAATGCACTATATAAATAAACTTGCCTTGCCTTACAAGAGAGGGCTGAGGACCCTGGATGATCTGGAGAGATTGTGTAAAGAGGAATGGTCTCAGATGCTCTGCTCTGTATTTGCCAACCTTAGATAATGTTATAGGAGAAGACTCAGAGCTGTTTTATTGATGGAGCTTGTACAAACTATTAAATGCAGGGCTGCCAATAATAGTGGCACCTGTTTTTGTTAAATAATTATTTCTTGATGAAGGTTTTTCTCTAAATAAATTTCAATTAAAAGTTTGATTTTTCTCTTTTTTTCCAGTGTGAGATGACACTACTTCACCAAAAGGTGGACTTTTTTTTCCCCCCAACCCTTTTTTTATGAATCTTTACAAGGGTTGCCAATAATCACTGAGGACACTGTAAACATGGTTTTCTATGCTGAAAGTTTGCATACTCTGTTTCTCTAGCTAGCTGTCTGTCAGAGTTGCTAGTACTTAGCACTTCTCTGAAGGACTTCCTGAATGCATCCAAAGCAGGTTTGCTATTAGCTAGAGTGCAAAGTTGTTTGTCAAAAAGCTAAGTTAGAATGACACATTTTAATCCATAATGAAGGACTAGCATGTGCATTGCCAAATGCAAAGATTTCTACTGAAATGAATGCAAGATAGCATGCAAAACTTTGCTGTCAAAAAGTAAAGTTTGCTGTTTCATGGTGAGCCAGCTAATTTTGTGAAGGCTATAGCCCACAGGCCCCTCTTTCCCCATTCCCATTGTAATGAATTCAGACTTGCCACAGAGAATGATGGAGATGGAAACAGCATGTGGCCAAGGGAGGAAGGGATATAGAGGCAGCTATGAATACTGAGAAAGAGAAGAGACAGAAAGAAGCAGATAAAAAGAGAAACTAGTGAATATACTCTGTCTGCATACCAGCACAGAATGACTAGGTTTTGTATTTTAATGACTGGGTAGAAATTTAGGTAGGCAAAATCACTTTGTGCTGAAGCTGGCAGAATTAATTATTGTATGAAACCACTGGGTATCAGCATAATCAAGTCTTAAATTATCAGACATTATTACAGGGATTTGAATAGTCTGGTGTCAGACATGCTGTAACAAAATCCTATATCACAGGTCTCCCAACATGCTTTGCAGGATATCGGACTCCATGGACAGTCAGGATGCTGGAATTGCATTTTGAAGGCTTTGGAAGTAATGAAAAGCTCCACTACCGGTTTCCTCCAGGTGATTTCCCAGAGCGCCTTTCCTCTGATTCTGGAGAGATAGCTGCACCTGTGCAGTGGAAGGCTGCTTATGGCACCTTATTTAGCTCTGATGTGTGTACAATAGTCTCAGGACACTAGCTGAAAGCTTATATTTTAACACACACAATATATATATTATATACATACATACATGCATGCATACATACATACATACATACATACATACATACATACATACACACACTATATTGCCCAAAAGTATTTGCTCACCCATCCAAATTATCGGAATCAGGTGTTCCAATCACTTCCATAGCCACAGGTGTATAAAATCAAGCACCTAAGCACATATGCTGAGAAATTCAGACTATTTCTCAATAATCTCCTCGAGTGACTCAAGAAAATGGCTACCTATCGCCTTATCACTCTAAGTGAGAAAGAATTATAAATTATGAAAGACAATGCTGTGCGTAAAAGCACTAAAGATGTGACAAAGTTTGGTCTAAAACTTAAGGTAAGGTGGAATTGTGATTTATCTATTTCAAACCAAAGTATTTGAGAGTCAGCATAGATAAATGACAAGTCCACATGCGCCTTTATGATGTTTGCATGCCGCTTTTGAAGTTTGAAATATTATTTTTAATACGATCTTTTTTAAAGAATCACCTGCATATTTTTACAGGATTATCTGTCTCAGACTCAGTGAATATCAGAAACTATACATACAGAATACTTTTTCGATGGAATAAAATTTATATATATATATATATATATATGAGTGATTCCACGCTTATGGGTACTGAAATGGGGACATGAACTTATTTTTAAAAATTCACCTAAAACCATTTCTTTTTTTTACCATCAGGTCACAAAACATGTAATCTTTAATGAATGATATGTTAAAAGATAACTTTAATTTTCTGAGATGTAATAAAAACATATTTATATGCCAAAGTCAGAACATAACAGAAGTGTTGTGGACATATATATTCTCAATTTTAACAATGTAGAATTACTTTTTGAAACATAGGAAGGTGATGTTTTAGCAAATATAGTTAATAAACATGTGTAGTAGAATAAACATACACATTCTTTCAATAAGATTAACATGGTATATAGCTAGATTGTAATTAATTTGTAACAGACGCAAGATGGACAATCGTAACAGAAGTAATGTAACAGACATCATTTTGGAACTCATAGGCTTGACTTTGGCATATAAATATGTTTTTATTAGATCTCAGAAAATTAAAGTTATCTTTTAACATATCATTCATTAAAGATTACACGTTTTGTGACCTGATGGTAAAAAAAGAAATGGTTTTAGGTGAATAAGTTCATGTCCCCATTTCAGTACCCATAAGCATGGAATCACTCATATATATATATATATATATATATATCATTCTCATATATATATATATATATATATATATATATATATATATATATATACCCTTCTAGTGGATTCCACTCATTTGGTTTGATAGCATGCAATGTTATCATATTGCTTATCCTACGTGTATTACACCACTCTACCCATGGAGAACAAGCATTGAATATGGCTTATAATATTGCATGATTGTCAAGACCGGTCACATCATAGCTAATGCGAATATTCAATGAGAGTTTTCTGCTGCACATGCACAGAAGCATTTCTCCGTTCGCTGTACTGCAGTAAACTATCACACTGAATTGAAAATGCCATAAGATACATATTACACATAAAACTTCTGTGCTAGCAAGCGACTGTGACAATTTGTAAACAAACATAGCCACCAGGTTTGCTTCATTAAATACAGAAGTCATTGACTTGTTCTGTATTATGCTAGCTAAATGGAATACAGTATAGTTGATATACCACTCAATCCCAGCTAATATTTTAATAATAACCTTGACTTTGTCTTGGCTATTAGTCACCAATATTCACTTCACCTTCAGCAAATAATTGTTAAATACTACTATACAATTTCCCACTGGGCCACTTCTGATGCATCCTATAGGAAATTGATACAAGACACTTTCAAATACTTCCTTAGATATCTACCCAGTTTCTGTGTTGCTGGGGTTAACCCTATATAGTGCAAGGACATTTGATTTGAGAGCTGCTCCCACCATTGCTTCAAGCTGTCATTTGAGTCAGTCAGTTTGATAAGATGCATATCAAACATATAACAAGTGCTTATTCATTCAAAGGGCAAGACTAATTTCTTTCCTTCATTTTTCAAAACTTAACAATTTGTTTAAAACAGCTGTTGAAAGCACTTCCTATTTAAAATTGCAGAGGTCTGATTTTATCTATGATGTTTTATTCGTGAGGAAGATTTGCTTCAGAGACTAGAGGGGAAAAGGGTACTGAGCAGAGACAAGAGTTCACAATCACAAAATGTTCCAAACACAGCCTAATATTTGGCAGTGTGCCAGCCATTTTAAACTCTCTTTTCAATAACTAATTAACCCTCATCCTACCATGCTATTTTACACCTTAATCTTACCATGTGGGGTCCGTTTGGACCCCAATACTTTTCTTTAAAATTAAAGCTTATAAAGACAAAATCACCAGATAAGTTTTGTTCAGAACATCTTGTATTAATAACAGCAATACACTAAAGGGCCCAAGGCATAAAGAACACACTTAAACAAAGAACAATTAGCCAAGAAAATGGTCTGATTACTGAAACAATGTCACTAAATTCAAGTTTTGTGGTTGTCGATCTTGACAACTATGTCATCATAACCACACATATGAAAAGAACACACACACACACACACACACACGTGTCTATAATAAGGTCTATAATAAGTAATCAAAGATGGGAGTTTCTGAGCTCTGTACAAGAAAGTTTAGGCACAATCATTACAGACTACTTGCTGCTTGCTGTGGTCTGAGCATACAGCCCGTTTGCATTCTGCACACTCAAGCCTGACCTTCTTGTCCTTCTCTCGGGGACAAAAGCTGCACCGTCTCCTCTTTCCCTTTCTGGTTGGATCTTGACCCTGTTGGACAACTTGAGTAGGTTCAACTCCAAAGAGCTTCATAGACAGCTTCACTGGGGCATGGAGTGTGGCAATATTTGCTCGACGCTGGACTTGAGGTGTTACATGTTGGCTTGCCAGCTCTGAGAGAAAGATACGCCTCCTTCGTCTTCCCTCAGGGGCCTTCCACTCTGGATAGTTGCCCATCCAGATTACAAATGCTGCAATAGCACCTACATCAATGATGTTGCCAAACAGCACAACGGGCCAACGGTTCACTTTCCTTCTAGCAGTGAACATGGTAGCCAGATGGTCAAGAGTGTCAACACCACTCTTTGTTTGATTGTAGTGGAGGATCATCTCTGGCTTTTGAGCATCACCTTCTGTGCTGGCATCATGGTGCATGGTTGATAGGGCAATAACTGCCTTGTTCTGGCTTGGCACACAGGAAACAATGGTGACTTGGTCCTTGAAGCCAAACAGTGAGCTCTGGACATCTCTGCGATTGTTAGCCTTCATTGCTTCAGGGATGTCTGGCTTGTTGGAGCGAATGGTGCCCACATAGGTCAGTGTGGCAGCGGGGGCATGGTCAAGCGCCGGTCTGTGACAGGAGGGCGGAGCCAGGGAAGGTGAGTGGCAGAATCACTACACCTGACGGTAATTAACCTGTGTTTGTGTGTCTTCCCAGTACCGCACCCTATTTAAGGAGGCAGAGGGAGAGCAGAGGAGAGCTCTTCCCGGGACAAGAACACAGTGTGTGTGTGTGTATTTACCAAATACGAACGATTGTTATACTGAAAAGTCTGGCAATAAAAGCCTGTTGTTCCCTGAAGCTTTGTCCTGCCGTCCTCTGTGCTCCACCCACACCTAAGAGAGCTCTACAGTGGTGCCGAAACCCGGGAGTAAAAGGTGGAGCACCAACTCAGCAGCCCCATGGAATCTTCTCCGTTCACTGACCTGTTCCACGCCCTCACCA
Source organism: Neoarius graeffei (assembly GCF_027579695.1). Classification (NCBI taxonomy): domain Eukaryota; kingdom Metazoa; phylum Chordata; class Actinopteri; order Siluriformes; family Ariidae; genus Neoarius; species Neoarius graeffei. Next base: position 66,276,576 of record NC_083569.1, on the reverse strand, counting down.
CGGCTCAGCAAAGCCAGCACCAGGCGCTCATCATGCTCCGAAAGGAACAAGAGCGGCACATCGAAGCTCTGGTGCTGGCCCAGCAGGAAGATCGCGAGGCGTTCTGGCATCTCCTCGCGTCGGCGGGGTCCACCAACACCCCGGCCGCGGGCCCGTCTCCCCTCACCGTGACCAAGATGGGCCCGCAGGATGACCCCGAGTCGTTCCTCGCATTGTTCGAACAGGTCGCTGAAGCCTCGGGGTGGCCGATGGAGCAGCACGCGGCGCGCCTCCTCCCCCTCCTGATGAGAGAGGCACAGCTGGCCGCACTACAGCTCCCCGCCGACCGCCGGCTGGCCTATGCGGGCCTTCGCCGGGCCGTCCTCCAGCGCGTGGGGTGCACACCAGAACAACAGCGCCAGCACTTCTGCGCGCTGCGGTTGGAGGAAGTCGGCTGGCCGTTCGCGTTCAGCCAGCAGCTCCGGGATGCCTGCTGGCGGTGGCTGAGGGCCGATGATCGCGACGCCAAGGGAATCATCGATCAGGTGGTGCTGGAGCAGTTCATTGCCCGCTTACCAGCCGGAACCGCAGAGTGGGTCCAGTGCCACCGCCCGGCGTCGCTGGATCAGGCAGTAGGACTGGCGGAGGATCATTTGGTGGCTGTTCCGGCGGCAGGACAGCCGACGACGTCTTCTCTTCTCTCCTCTTCTCTCTCTCTTTCTCCCCTCCCTTCTGTGTCCCGTCCTCGCCCCATTCCCCCACCACGGAGATGGGGGCCGGCTCCACCCCAGCCGGCCTGCCGCACCCGTGGTGCCCTCTCATTTCTCCCTTCTGTGTCTGTCTCTCCCCCCCCTCAAGTGAGTGAGCCCCCGAGCACTGGTGCAGAGGGAAAGCCCGGGCTGGTTTGCTGGCGCTGCGGGGAGCCGGGCCACCTGCAACAACAGTGCGCAGCAATGGAGGTGGGCGCGGTGGTATGGATCCCCAACACGCCAGAGGCTGCCCTCGATCGGGCCGGAGCGTATCGCATACCGGTGAGTGTCCAAGGGGCTACATATCAGGCGTTGGTGGATTCTGGTTGCAATCAGACATCGATCCGCCAAAGCCTGGTGCAAGACGAGGCATTGGGGGGAGCACAGGGGGTGAAGGTGTTGTGTGTGCACGGGGATGTTCACAGCTACCCTTTGGTGTCGGTCCACATATTTTTCAGAGGGGAAAATCTATAGTGAAGGCGGCGGTTAACCCTCGCCTTACCCACTCTTTAATTTTGGGGACTGATTGGCCGGGATTCCAGGGTTTAATGACGCGCCTAGTAAAGAGTGGGTCCTGCCATTTGACAGGGGGAGGTCCCGGTGTCGCTTTGGCTGGAGCTGCTGTCGCAGAGCCGTCTACGTCATCTCCGCAACAGAGTGAGGAGCCGCTGGCTCCTCCTCTTTCTGTTGGGGAATCCCTCGCGGATTTCCCATTAGAACAATCGCGAGACGAGACTCTGTGACATGCGTTTGACCAAGTGAAAGTAATCGATGGTCAAACGCTCCAGCCGAACGCCACCCCGTCCTTCCCCTATTTTTCTATTCTGAAGGATAGATTATACCGAGTGATGCAGGACACTCAGACAAAAGAGCGAGTCACACAGCTGTTAATTCCAAAGAGCCGCCGGGAATTGGTATTTCAGGTGGCTCACTTTAATCCCATGGCTGGACACCTAGGGCAGGATAAGACACTAGCCCGAATAATGACCCGATTCTATTGGCCGGGGATTTGCGGCGATGTCCGTAGGTGGTGTACGGCATGCCCTGAATGCCAGTTAGTAAATCCAGCGGCCATTCCAAAAGCGCCTTTGCGCCCCCTACCATTAATCGAGACCCCGTTCGAAAGAATTGGGATGGATCTTGTCGGGCCATTAGATCGGTCAACACGAGGGTACCACTTTATATTAGTTCTGGTGGACTATGCAACGCGATACCCGGAAGCGGTGCCTCTTCGCAATATCTCAGCACGCAGTATTGCGGAGGCCCTCTTCCACTTCATCTCCCGAGTTGGAATCCCGAAAGAGATTCTGACTGACCAAGGCACCTCATTTATGTCACGAACACTGAGCGAACTGTATGGGCTATTAGGTATTAAGCCGATCCGCACCAGCGTTTATCACCTACAAACGGACGGTTTAGTTGAATGGTTCAATCGCACCCTCAAGAATATAATTTAAAAATTCGTGAGTGAGGATGCACGTAACTGGGATAAATGGCTCGAACCCTTGTTATTTGCAGTGCGAGAGGTCCCCCAAGCCTCTACGGGGTTCTCCCCGTTTGAATTGTTATACAGGTGTAAGCCGCGCGGCATTTTAGATGTGCTGCGAGAAAATTGGGAGGAGGAACCTTCACAAAGTAAAAACGAAATTCAGTACGTTATGGACCTGCGTGCAAAACTCCACACGCTCACCCACCTAACTCAGGAGAATTTGCGGCAGGCCCAGGAATGGCAAGCCCGCCTGTACAACAAGGGCACGCGCCTTAGAGAGTTCACTCCGGGAGATAAGGTACTCGTACTGTTGCCCACGTCGAGCTCCAAATTAATCGCCAAGTGGCAAGGACCCTTTGAGGTCACACGGCGAGTCAGGGATGTCGACTATGAAGTGAGGCGAACGGACGGGGGGGCGCTACAGATCTACCACCTCAATCTGCTTAAACTCTGGAATGAGGAGGTCCCCATGGCGTTGGTGTCGGTAGTTCCGGAGAAGGTGGAGCTGGGGCCGGAGGTTCAAAAAGGGACATTGGCATCACGTACCTCTCCGGTCCCCTGTGGAGACCACCTCTCCCCGACCCAACTCACGGAGGTTGCCCAGTTGCAGGCCGAGTTTTCGGATGTGTTCTCGCCCCTGCCCGGTCGCACTAACCTCATAGAACACCACATAGAGACGTCCCCGGGGGTGGTAGTGCGTAGCCGCCCTTACAGGCTACCCGAACACAAAAAAAAGTGGTTTGGGAAGAACTTCAGACCATGCTCGAAATGGGCATTGTCGAGGAGTCCCACAGTGACTGGAGCAGCCCGGTGATCTTGGTACCCAAGGCCGACGGGTCGGTCCGGTTCTGTGTGGACTATAGAAAAGTCAACACGGTGTCTAAATTCGATGCATACCCAATGCCTCGTATTGACGAGCTGCTCGATCGACTAGGCACGGCTCGCTTTTACTCGACACTGGATTTGATGAAGGGATATTGGCAGATCCCCTTGACTCCATTATCCCGGGAGAAAACGGCCTTTTCCACACTATTCGGCTTACACCAATTTGTCACACTTCCTTTTGGGCTGTTTGGGGCTCCCGCTACGTTTCAGCGGCTGATGGACAGGGTCCTCCGGCCCCACGCCACCTATGTGGCCGCATATCTGGATGATATTATCATTTATAGTAACGACTGGCAGCGGCACCTGCAACACCTGAGGGCCATCCTTAGGTTGCTGAGGCGGGCGGGTCTCACTGCCAACCCGAAGAAGTGTGCGATTGGGCGGTTGGAAGTACGGTATCTGGGCTTCCACTTGGGCAATGGGCAGGTGCGTCCCCAAATTAATAAGACAGCAGCGATTGCGGCCTGCCCGAGGCCCAAGACCAAAAAGGGGGTGAGACAGTTCCTGGGGCTGGCTGGCTACTATCGTAGGTTTATACCTAATTATTCGGACGTCACCAGCCCGCTGACTGACCTCACTAAAAAGGCGGTGCCAGATCCGGTCCAGTGGACGGAGCAGTGCCAGCGGGCTTTCTCTGAGGTAAAGGCTGCACTGTGTGGGGGGCCATTATTACACTCCGCTGACTCCTCTCTCCCTTTTGTGTTGCAGACCGACGCGTCAGACAGAGGGCTGGGGGCGGTGTTGTCCCAGGAGGTGGAGGGGGAGGACCGCCCCATCCTGTACATCAGCAGGAAGCTGTCGGTGCGTGAGGGGCGCTACAGCACTATTGAGAAGGAATGCCTGGCGATCAAGTGGGCGGTCCTCGCCCTCCGTTACTACCTGCTGGGGCACCCTTTCACCCTCTGTTCGGACCATGCGCCCCTCCAGTGGCTCCACCGCATGAAAGATGCCAACGCGCGGATCACCCATTGGTATCTGGCACTCCAACCCTTCAATTTCAAGGTGGTCCACAGGCCGGGGGCGCAGATGGTCGTGGCGGACTTCCTCTCCCATCAAGGGGGGGGAGTCGGCTGCGGGCCGGACGGGCGCCCGGCCTGAGTCGGGCGGTGGGGGTATGTGGCAGCGGGGGCGTGGTCAAGCACCGGTCTGTGACAGGAGGGCGGAGCCAGGGAAGGTGAGTGGCAGAATCACTACACCTGATGGTAATTAACCTGTGTTTGTGTGTCTTCCCAGTACCGCGCCCTATTTAAGGAGGCAGAGGGAGAGCAGAGGAGAGCTCTTCCCGGGACAAGAACACAGCATGTGTGTGTGTGTATTTACCAAATACGAACGATTGTTATACTGAAAAGTCTGGCAATAAAAGCCTGTTGTTCCCTGAAGCTTTGTCCTGCCGTCCTCTGTGCTCCACCCACACCTAAGAGAGCTCTACAGTCAGGCCATCTTCCAGCAGGTCTTGTGCAAGGGGCAGTGATGTGAAAAAATTATCAGCAGTAACATTTCATCCAGTTCTTCTCCAGGGTGCCACCAATTCCTTCACTACTCGAGCTCCTTGCCCCACTTCTCATGGAGCTCCAGCCTGCCTACCTAGGTAGACATCTCCCTTCATAGGGTAGCTTGTTTCTGTGTCACAACACCACCACTTCTTTATCCCGTACTTTGCAGGCTTTGAAGGAATGTATTGGCGGAAACTGCATCTTCCTCTGAATGCAACAAGATGTTCATCAACGCAGAGGTCATTACCTGGTATGTAGTATTTTGGTAACTGGGCCTGGAACAGGTTCCAGATATCTCTGAAAGCCGCCAGTTTATCAGTAGCTTGTCTTTGGGCTCTGGTAGCACGGTTGTCAAATCTCAGGAATTTGAGAATATCTGTAAACCTCTTCCTGGACATAGTGGCTGTGAAGACAGGCCTCCCTTCATGTTCAGACTACAGTGATGCAAAAGGTTCATGGTTGGACTTGTAAATGCCAGCATACATACAAAGTCCTATGAAAGCTTTCATTTCAATGGAGTCTGTAGCAGTCCAGGTTCTTTGATTATCTGGATGATCCTCATTCCACTGCCTGACCCATTGATTTGCCTCAAGATTAGTTTCTAGGACTACAAGATCAACCATAACGGGAGTCATGAAGAAGGCAAATGATTCTGCAATTGAGTTGCACTGTGCTGCATTGGTGATGCCTGGGGGATTTCTAATGATATCCTGCACACGGCACCTGCCTATGTTTGGTGGGTTTGTTTGCCATACAGTGCCATTTTTTCCCACTAGCACATCCTGCCGAGCTGGTTGGGCTCGTTCATTTCTCTCTGGTTGGGCTTGCTCCAGATCCTGCTGCTTCTCTTGTGCCTCACCATGACCACATCCACGAGCACGACCTCTACCACGACCACCCTGGCCACGGCCACGGCCCCGTCCTCTACCTCGACCACGACCTTGACCTTGATCTCCCACAATCTCAATTTGTCCTCTGACTTGGTTATCATCTTGGTCTCTTCTAGGCTGCTCATTAGCCTGAGGTGGACCTTGTGCCAGGTTTGTTGCTTCAGCAGCTGGTTCTGCTGTTTCTATATCACTTTGATCAGAGGGCTCAGAGCAATGGTCAACTTCGTCATTTGAAAAATCAGAATCTTCAAACTCTGAATCATCATCCTCTTCCATAACAGCTCTTAAGGCTCGCTCTACTGTATATCTTGCTCTTCTTCCCCTACCAGCCATCATTCACTGTAACAAACTGAAAAATTGTATGATTATAACCAAGTAATATTATGTTTTCTATTATATTTTGCTGGGGTCCGTTTGTTACCCCAGAGAGGATATTATTATAGTATAGAAGTTGTTGCTCCGAATTCACTCTTCTTTAGGTTACATAATAAGATTAGATAGACAGACAAATTCATAAAATTTTAGCTGGATCGCATAGCCGATAAGAGTTTGGCAGGCAAAACACAGTGTCCGGGGTCCAAATGGACCCCACACGGTAGGATGAGGGTTAAAAAAGTTAAAGCAAAAAGAGGGACTTTAAGTCTGTAGAGGCTTTCTTAGAATGGCAACCATGCTGTATGTTTCCCTGGAATGGCTCCAGGCTGTATTCAGGCTCAGGAGAGGACTCGGGCTCTGCGGATGACTCGAGTTCTGGACTTGGCTCAGACTGTGGACTTGGCTTTCGTTCAAACTCTGGATTTGGCTCAGGTGCAGGCTCAAGCTCTGTCAGCACATTGCTTTAGTCCTGATTAGGACCTGGTGGCAGGACGACACAGACGTCTTCATAGCCAGCTGAGGCAGAGGTCATTCTGACATCCTCTGGCAGGTTCAGGAACAGGCTCAGGTTCTAGCCTTAACTCTGGCATCGGCACTGAAGCTGGCACAGGTGCCAACTCTGGCACTGACGCAGGTTTGGACGCTGGCTCTGACGCTGGCTCTGGAGCAGGTGCTGGCACTGGTTAAAGCATGAGTTCTGATAGACACTGGATCAGGCATTAATTCAGGTGCTGGTTCTGGCTGAGAAACCAGCTAGGGGGAGACAGCCTCCAAGAGGGGCTCAGGAACAGCCTCCTCTGCTGTCTCTACATCAGCCACTGGAGGGAGCCCTGGAGCGACAGCCTCCTCGGCCAAGTCGGCCACTGGCATGATTGCCTCTTCCCAAAACTTTTCATGGGGTTCCTCCTTTTCTAGTGATTCGAAAATGAACTTGAGTATAGCAAAGAAAGTCTGTGAACTTCGAAGGCTTGGAGGCGCAACTCTGATCAGGTAATAAATAAACGTTAGTATGAAGCTTACCCAGATGGGTTCGGTCGGCTTGGGTTCTTGGAGGTTCTCATAGAAGAAGTCACACTACAGATTGAATCCCATAGGGTGATATTCCGTAGTAGATTGCCGGGGGACTCCAGTCAGTCTTCAGCTGAAAATACGAGGTGAGGGGCAGAGACAGGGAAACCCAGAAACAGCTTGGAATCGCATACTGAAATGCTTCTGCTACATCCATTGTAAAGGCGAAGTATTTTGTCAGGTACGCGAGGGAGGCAGATGCAAGTTCAGTTTACTAACAAGAGTGCAGATATATACAAAGTACATAAAACACACACAAAGGCAAACAGTCAAAATCGGCAGGCTAGATCAGAGACATGAAAACAGGCAAAGGGTTGGTCGAGGCGCAAATAGTACAGGAAAGGCTAAGCGAGAACAATAACCAGGCACAAGAACAAGGGTGGAAAGGCTCGGTAATGTGTACTTAACGTAATACTTTGTGATGCACTTGCATCAGCACAGTCCTTAAATAGGTAAACGCATAGTTCTCTAATTGAGTTCAGGTGCGCCTTGTTCACGGAGCACGTGCTGGAGTCCACTCGGCGCGCGCTCAGCCATACCTTCAGATGCACGCACCACAGCGCGCAGGACTGACAATCAGGATGCTTTGATTCTTGCTCGTATTTGTAATTTCATTAGAGGTTTAAATTGACTTTTTTTTTAAACCTATAACAGCCCATACGATGATGGCTTCATTAAAAATCATGAGCGCTCTCTCTCTCTCTCGCGCGCACACACACGCTTTCATGCACACGCGTTGATTCCCTATCAGTGACAAGATTACTCTAAGCCTGTGCATTCTATTATTTACATCTAGTCATGTACTATCTTACTCTAAATCTTAAAATCTGTACGTGTGACTACTTGTGTTCCCATAATTATTACTTGGTCACAAAGCCGCCTTCACTAATAATACACTATATCACCAGCTATAAGTGAGTCATCATAAAGTAAGGCCACCAATCACTGAGAATGTCACAGTGAGACATTGGTCCAGAATACAGTATTGGTTTATTTTAATATGCCTATGCCAGTGTCTCTTCATGACATAAATGGGAGCACCATAAAAATTGTCATTCAGTCTTTATAATGGTTCAGTGAGTCTCACATTAGTGATTAAATAAGAAGAATGAGGAAAGAGAACACTGCAAGCTCCGAGTGTAGGCCTTTTACTATCTACCTCAGAAAATAAACACTGAGCAGGGCTCTAGTGTTTTACTATATTTCAAAATTAATAACAATCCACAGTAGATGCTACTAAAATCCTAACGATAAAGGATTTGTTGTTGTTAATTTGTAACCTTTCCTCTCAAGACTTTTCTATTCACAAATGGCACTGCTTAATGATAACTAACATCCATCCTAAAATAATGTCATAGCAAGACTTCAAATAGTATCAAAAGATTACTGGTTAGCTGTTAGCATTAGTATAATAATGTAGGCAGTTTAGCAGTAGTCAGTGATGGGGAGTATGATTGCGAAATAGGCCTCATGAAAATGCCCTGAAGTGCTGCAGAGATGATTATGTCTCTCCATGGAGAGAGAAAGTGTCAGTTATAATCCATTTTGCTCAGAATTCTGATCTCCAGTGGAGAAAAATTGGGTACCACTGGTTTTCCAAACATGCAGGTCTAATAAACTTCAGGTCACTGTGGGTTATCATCTCTTTTCGTCAACACAGACAAATATTATCAGCAGACGTCTCAGGCAAGAGCACAACAGTGGTTATGAGTTTGTGGCACCTGTGACAGTGTCACTATAGAGTCCCTGCTAACCTGATCATCATAATGACATTTACAAAGTTGTATTGGGAAGCAAGAGCGAATAAGGAAGAGGAATGGAGGGGGGAAAGAGTAATCATAAACATAGTATCATGGCAAAATATGCTAAGGAACATCTCAAACTCTCAGATTAAAAGAACACTACTTCATATGACTGGTGGCATATTTTAATTTAATAAAGTGTCAGACCATCTAATTCTACTGCAGGCAAGAAAGTTAATAATTGAAGGCAGCAGCTCGTCACATAGACAAGAGGGAGAGGAGAGAAAGGAGCAGGTGACAAAAAACATAAGAGAAAGAGGGTGGAAGACAAAAAAAAAAAAAAAAGAGTTCCTCATCTGTCATATCAGAGTTCTTGGCCTTCTTCACTGGTCTGAAATAGATTTGGTTTGTTTGATGTGAGACTGATGTGGATATATATTCTTCTGTTCTTCCACTCTTATAGGTCATTCATCGCCTTTTGCTCCTTAGCTGATTTCTAGGCCGTATTAACATCACCAAGATATAAATCATACAGTGAGTGAGCAGATGGTGCTGCTTACTGTATAGTTACACAGGATACATCTGTTTTGCCTCTACTCATTGTAATGACCATCTGAACATACAAAGGAGACTGGTATTTTAAAAAGTTATAGCAGCAGGCTAATGTCTTTTTTTAAGATAAACATATCCCAGATCATCACAGCCTTACTGAAAAATGAAAATATTTCTTACGATATATGACAGTACATTATAACATTCAACAGTTGGCCCTGGACCAGATGTAGCTAGCCGCAATTTTTCTAATGATCCAGACTTCTGCCTATAAATATATTAAATAAAAATGCAAATAAAAATAACTCTAGATTCAACTTATAAAATTCATAGCATATTAGACATAAGGCTTCCTGACATGCTGTAACTAAGCAAAATATGTTTATAGGCAACCACAGTCTAGCAACAACTTGCTAAAAAAGGCAAGTGAAATGATTAGATTGACACCCAGATAGCAGAGGGTCATTGATTCGACGTGGAATCATCGGCATGTTCTTCGACCTATACGCCGTCGAATCACCGTCGATCACCGACGTTGATTCAACACCGCTTTGCTCATACGAGTTTCCGTTGAAATGACGTTGAAAAGTGGCTGGTGGTCGACAGAGAATAGACCCCCTTTCACCCTTTATTCAACTACGTATTTCGGTCGATTTATAGTTGAATTTTCGGCGATGATTCATCCAACTTTACTTCCTGTTTTATGTACAACAGGAAGGCTACAAATTAAGCAAAACAGGCTAAATTAAACTAGCTAACAATAAAGCATCGGGGCTCTTGCCTAGGATGAACACACACATGCATACTTCAACCATGAAAGTGAAACTTAATTTATATCAATGTGCGTAGGCTACGTCCTGTTTAATGTACAACAGGATATAAAAATGCATGCAACAATGCACCTCTCCTAATGTTTGTCAAGCTATCTAATGATGCATAACTTTTAACATTTATAAGGAACAGAACACACTTGAACAAGTTCTTAGAAACATTTTATGATTTATTTATAATTGTGGCCTATTCCTCCTGCGGCGCAGACACCTGTACATGGAAACAGAAAAACATAACCAAAATTAATTTGATGCAGCATTGATAAAGAAAGTCAGCAGTAGGCTATGGGTTTCTAAATGCCACCCTACCTCATTATTTGGACATGGGGAAAAACTATATTTAAAATCCAAAGAGGGATGGAGGGAGGAAAATTAAAACAAAAGAAAGAAATGAAATATAGAGTAGAGAATATTTGATAAAATTAAGGATGTTTTTATTCAGTAAACATTTAAAAAAAATGTTCTACAACACTCTAGCCTAGTGACTTACCAGTAACAAAATAGACTTGAAGTATTCAGATCCGCTCTGCATAAAGCAGCTAAATCCTCTCTCTGTCTCCTGGCAGAAAGCTCCTTGGTTTGCTTGTGTCTCAGTCACAGCTGGTATTCTGTAGAAAGACTTCTTTTCACCTTTCCCATCAGCTTTGTTAGAACACCCTAACACAGCACAAAAGTTTACCATTGTAGGTTTATGATGAACCAAGTGCCTCGTGGGTTCACATACCGCGCGCTGCCTTTATTTCCCCCAAATCACGAGTTTGTTGGTCTTCCAATGTGGCGCAGGGTTTGTTTACTTCCGGTTTCGGGTGACGTCAGTGAAAGGGGTCTAATGGGGGCATTACCGCCACCCACTGGATTGGGGTGTAAAGCAGTCTGAACAAAACGTGTAAACATAAACATAGGAGAAATGAACCCGTTTTTCTAACTCGTCCTCACTTAGTCTACTTTTCTTTTTTGATTAGTCTGGATTTGATATTGTAAATTTAAATGTGAATCAATGTATATTCATCGGACATGAACAAATGAATAAATCTTGAGTAATCTTGAGGCATGTGTGTCCGGGGCGCGGTGTCGGGATCGAACGAACCCTCCGATCCCCCCTGGCTACGGGCCAGTTGCTCATCCTACCAATGTTGAAAACTGGCCGGCAAAAGTGACGATGGTTCAACGTCGTATATTCAACCTTCTCTGACGGTCGACAGATCAACCTTTACACACGTTGATTCAACGGTGATAAATCGACCCTCTCAGACGGCGGAGAAATCGACGTTTCACGGCGCCATTTCAACGTTGATTTTCTGACGTACGACGGAAACCGACCATTCTGACCAAAACTCTACGTCGTTTCAACGACCCTCTGCTATCGGGGAATGAATTAGTTAGTGTGTAGACGGGGAGAAATTGGGGGGGGGATAACAATGTGAAGTGTCACCACAAGCTGCCAGAACAGCTTAAATGAAACTTCAGTAACTTTAGGCATCTGTCCAACTTACCTTTCATGAGTAAAATAAAACATTTAGTTTTTTAAAGAAATCAGTGACATTCTTCCTGGAAATAATATTTATGAAAAGTCCTAGTCTGTTTACATACAAGGTCATAGTACTGAAACAGCATTAGTGAAGGTTGTGAATGATCTGAGACTCACTACTGTTATGAATCATGGATTTGTTTAACTGGACCTGCTTTAAGTTGGTTCACAAGATATTTAAATAGAAGACAGTAATATGTTAGCATAGGGAGACCAAGTGTAAAAAATACATGCTATCTGTTTTGGTGTACTACTGTATATGTTGCCATTGGGTAAAATTATCACGGAGGATAGAGTAAACTTGCATAGCTGTGCCTATGACATTCAATTATACATAAGCCTATCTGCAGTGCCAGAGGATCCAGTGATGTAAATAAACTGGTGAGTTGCCTATCTACAGTGGTGCTTTAAAGTTTGTGAACCCTTTAGAATTTTCTATATTTCTGCATAAATATGACCTAAAACATCATCAGATTTTCACACAAGTCCTAAAAGTAGATAAAGAGAACCCAGTTAAACAAATGAGACAAAAATATTATACTTGGTCATTTATTTATTGATGAAAATGAGCCAATATTGCATATCTGTGAGTGGCAAAAGTATGTGAACCTTTCCTTTCAGTATCTGGTGTGACCCCCTTATGCAGCAATAATGGCAACTAAATGTTTCCGGTAACTGTTGATCAATCCTGCACACCGGCTTGGAGGAATTTTAGCCCATTCCTCTGTACAGAACAGCTTCAACTCTGGGATGTTGGTGGGTTTCCTCACATGAACTGCTTGCTTCAGGTCCTTCCACAATATTTTGATTGGATTAAGGTCAGGGCTTTGACTTGGCCATTCCAAAACATTAACTTTATGCTTCTTTTAACCATTCTTTGGTAGAATGACTTATGTGCTTAGGGTCGTTGTCTTGCTGCATGACCCACCTTCTCTTGAGATTCAGTTCATGGATAGATGTCTTGACATTTTCCTTTAGAATTCGCTGGTATAATTCAGAATTCATTGTTCTATCAATGATGGCAAGCTGTCCTGGCCCACATGCAGCAAAACAAGCCCAAACCATGATACTACCACCACCATGTTTCACAGATGGGATAAGGTTCTTATGCTGGAATGCAGTGTTTTCCTTTCTCCAAACATAACGCTTCTCATTTAAACCAAAATGTTCTATTTTGGTCTCATCCATCCACAAAACATTTTTCCAACAGCCTTCTGGCTTATCCACATTATCTTTAATGAACTGCAGATGAACAGCAATGTTCATTTTTGCAGAGCAGTGGCTTTCTTCTTGCAACCCTGCCATGCACACCTTGTTGTTCAGTGTTCTCCTGATGGTGGACTCATGAACATTAGCCAATGTGAGAGAGGCCTCCAGTTGCTTAGAAGTTACCCTGGGGTCCTTTGTGACCTCGCTGACTATTACATGCCTTGCTCTTGGAGTGATCTTTGTTGGTCGACCAGTCCTAGGGAGGGTAACAAAGGTCTTGAATTTCCTCCATTTGTACACAATCTGTCTGACTGTGGATTGGTGGAGTCCAAACTCTTTAGAGATGGTTTTGTAACCTTTTCCAGCCTGATGAGCATCAACAATGCTTTTTCTGAGGTTCTCAGAAATGTCCTTTGTTCATGCCATGATACACTGCCACAACATGTGTTGTGAAGATCACACTTTGATAGATGCTTGTTCTTTAAATAAAACAGGTTCCCCACTCACACCTGATTTGTCATCCCATTGATTGAAAACACCTGACTCTAATTTCACCTTCAAATTAACTGCTAATCCTAGAGGTTCACATACTTTTGCCACTCACAGATATTTAATATTGGATCATTTTCCTCAATAAATAAATGACCAAGTATAATATTTTTGTCTCATGTGTTTAACTGGGTTCTCTTTATCTACTTTTAGGACTTGTGTGAAAATCTGATCATGGTTTAGGTCATATTTATTCAGAAATATAGAAGATTCTAAAGTGTTCACAAACTTTCAAGCACCACTGTATTCCATTTCAAAAAGCAACTTTCTGAAGGTATCTTCATAGTGCATTGGCCTCTAAACTGTGAAAATAGAGCCAGTTTCATTAGCTCTTTCCATAATGGCAGCCAAATTGGTTTGCCCAGTCACCACTTCATTCACCACAAGTCAAGTCACAAGCAAAATACATGTGACTGAATACAATCTATACAGCGTATTTAGCCAAAAGTGTTTTTCAAGGAGCTGACTCACCATTCCCAGAATCAAATTCATTGTTTTCTTTTCTTCTACCAGGAAGCAAGTGACTGCTTCCTGGTATCTCTCTGTGCAGCAAAACCTCTGTAAATTCATGTTGTGTGTAGAGATGACTGGACCCAAAAGCAAGACTCAAGACTAGCAGTTGAGCAGGTAAGATTGTTTTATTGAACAAAAGCAAGCAGAAGATCAGGGGTGTGGCAGCGGGGGCGTGGTCAAGCGTCAGTCTGTGACCAGAGGGTGGAGTCAGGGAAGGTAAGTGGCAGAATCACTATGCCTGATGTCAATTAACCTGTGTTTGTGTGTCTTCCCAGCGACCATGCCCGATATAAGGAGAGAGAGAGCAGAGGAAGAGAGCTCTCTCCCCAACCAGATGGCTGATGTGTGTGTGCATGTGTCTGAGTGTCTGGGAGAGTGAAAACGCTGAAAAGTGTTAATAAAGAGTTTTTGGAAACTCATTTCTGGCCTGCCATACTTCTGTGCTCCACCCACCCGTGCAAAGTTCTACAAGGGGTTTTCTGGGAGAACTGAGCATACAGACAGAGCAGGACTGAAGACCAGTTGGCAGACTGGGGTGGCTGGCAGGCTGGTAACAGAAAGGCAGTGGATCTGAAGCACAGGAGATTCACAGATAGTCAGAACTCGAAAATATGCAAGCACCAACTCAACCAGTTATAGGATTGGCCTTCGCATAGTACTATACAAGTAGGCTGAACAATCTGGCAAAAACTCAGTTGCAGAGCTGGAGTATATCTACTGCAGGAGCTTGATTGCTGAATGGATTGCTGGTGTGCAGACAGATTGGTGTTTGTTTGTTCCTGGAGTTGACTGGCCACAGCAGGAGAGCAGGGCCCTGTACTACGAACGGAGGTCAACCTACCCAGAAGTAACCCAGGGTTCCCCCGCTAAACCGGGGTTGACAAAACCTGGTTATCTTGTTTGGGGTTAAACGGTACTACGATGCCAGTTATGAGTTGATTTGTTGAACCTGTGTTAACCTAATCAGGGTTAATGCGCGTTCACATTAAAGGGGAGGTTATCAGCGCAAATCACCACTGTTCACAATGGCACGGTCGCCGTACTTCACGGAGGAAGAATGCGCTGTCATAATGCAAAGCTATGAGGAGTTCAAAACAACATTAAGAGCAAAATCTAACACAGCGGCTGCCAATAAGGAGCAGCAAGCATGTTGGCAACGAATTGCCGATCGGGTAAATGCGTAAGTACATTCTCCCTTCTACATGTTCCAGAACAGAAGTATAGGATGAGAGAAAGCTTCATGATCAATCACAAGTCACAGAAAATGGTCCTTCGACGTGGACCCAGTCATATATAGCTTGTTTAATGTCCGAAAAATCCTGAATAAAATTTGGTATGGTAAATTCATGGAGTAGCCTACTTAAGCTGATATGTGCACATGAGTCACATTAATTAGGATGACTGACTGTTCAGTCCCTTTGACTAATTTGGTGTATGTCCTGTGAACATTTCAGAGGCAACAGCAGTGCCAAACGCACCTGGCAACAGGTGAAAATGAAATATAAAAACATCATTCATAATGGGGTGTGTGTGTGTGTGTGTGTGTGTGCGCGCGTGCAAGCAAGCATTCATTTGGCTTTTCTGTCTTTTCAGGAACGGGAGAACTTGAATAAATAAATACAGTAGGAATGAGTGGTGATTTTGGCTTTTTCTATTTTGTGTTACTGCCTGAAAAATTGACATCACCTAATGCAAAATGGGACCAGTACTGACGGGTTGACTTGAGGTATGGACATGGCCTATTTGAATGTGGGCCTATATGAAGTAGACCTTTTACCTGTACGTTGATGCTATGGAAGGATTTTCTATTCACATAATCCCCCTCATGCTCTCCCAGGGGTGCACTGATTCGGATTTGAGTGCAGTCAATGGCTCCTATTACTCTTGGGAAACCTGTATATTTTGTTCGTCATATCAATTGTCAGTCACAATTGTCTCTATGAGAGTAGGCAAACAGACACAATTTGATATTAGTAATTACCTGCAATTGCATAAAACCCTTCTTTGATCTGAAGTGCGGTTAAATGCCCAGGGAACACGACAAATGCATTCATCAGTTTGGTTAGGGCAAGTACCACTTTGCGAATCATACGACATACAGTGTTTTTACTGAGGTTTTCAGCATCACAGATGGAATACATATATTGTCCACTGGCAAAGTAACGCAATGACAAGCACATAATTTGCTCGATTGTGAGGGCCTGGCTTCAGCGGGTTACATTGCAGACGTCTGCCTCGATCAGCTGAGGTAACGAATTCCCTCAGCTGAGAATCTATATCATTCATGAAGAACATCGTCCGGGTATGCCAGCGGATTCTGGCGGTCTCTAAATACCCTCGCCCTCCGGAGAGAGCCCCTCATAATCTGCGCTAGTGTTGTGACGTTCGCGAACGAACCGATTCTTTTGAACGGCTCCTAGGCATGAACGATGAGAACCGAGTCTTGAGCTGGGGGAGCCGTTCTTTCTGTTGTTCTTTTTCTGTACTGTGTTTCAGATGAAAAAGCTTTTGCCCAAGGACAAGAAGTAGGCTAAACAGCATTTGCCTTTTATTTATTCAAGTTTTATCTGTTTGCCTAATAGTTCAAATTGTTTTGTATATAGTTTATAATGTTGTTGTGTGATATTAATGATAATATTGTGGGAAAACTACTTTGCAAGGACGTTCATTTAATTTATTCTATCGTCATTTTGTTTGTTCTATTTTTGTGTATTTTATTTATTTATCTGTTTGTCTAGTTGTATCTATTTTTCTAATAATATATTTTTGCATTAATAGTTTGTTTTTTCCTATTAAAATAATCTTGTGTTCTTGTTATAACTTTATCTATTTATCTGACTGTTTAGTTGTGTCTATTCTTGTTACAATTTCAATATTTTTTAATATAGAAAGTTTGTTTTTTTCTATTAAAATGTTCTTGTGTGATAACTAGTTCTTGTGTTTTATTTATTGTAGTTGTATATATTTTGTATCTCAGACTTAAATATTTTTGTAAAACAAGTGTTTTTCTATAAAATATTCTTGCGTTCTTGGTAACTATGTTCTTGAGTGTTTTTTTTTTTTTTTACAGAAAAGCCGTTCTGCATGGACATTCATTGAAGCCCTCATTGTTTTTTAATGGTTATTTATGAGCGTTTAGGGGTTACAGTAATGTAAGTCTAGGTTGCTTTATATAAAAGGTATGTCCATAAATATTGATGTCACTGTCTAAGCAGAGGGATCTGGCTTCTTTAGACGCTGTCTTCGTAAAACTGAATAAATATTTAAAAAGAGCCAAATGAGCCAGTCTTTTGAACGGCTCTTTTCAAAGAATGGATCACAAAGATGCGGATCCCATCAAAGAGCCATAAATCCCATCTCTAATCTGCGCTCCGATATCGCACAGGTCATCCTGGTACGCTGGCATTGTCTCTAGAGGAAATGTCGGTGGAGAGGTGGTGTTTAAAAAGGGTGTGGTTAATCGGAAACCTCGGGTTAACCAAGAACATAACCTGAGATGAGCAGGTTTGAGATGCAGCATAAATTGCCATGGCAGCATACCTCGGTTTGAACATAGCCAACTTTCGTAGTATGGGTTAATTTGGAAGTTACGCTGCACGTGATCAAGTTACTCTCGAAGTTACCCTGGTAAGCCAGAAAACCCGCTTCGTAGTACAGGGCCCAGGAGAGTCACACCCAGACATACATAGAGACAAACAAGAATCAAAGGGGAGGAGAAACAGCTCAGACAAAAGGAATGAGGAAGAGGCACAACTGGACGATGACAATTCACTGTTAGCAATCTCTTTGAAACTCCTCTCAAACTTTTTCTTCAGCTATGTGTCATAACTGAAAACTTTCAATAAAATATGCCTTATCTTTTCTTTCCTTTGCCACCACCACGAGATGGCTGAGGTCAGTACAGGACCATTATAGTGGAATAACCACATGAAAATGAAATGGATCAGTCAAAAGAATTTAAAATATAGAGACTTTGGCAAATTATCTTCAGTTGCACATTACATGTTGCCACAGTGTTGTAGACTTTTGCAAATTGTTTTTGGAATATTGCTTGAATTGAAAATGGCAACTTGGCAGGAAAGATTTTGGTAAGGGTAAGCTGGGTCCTTTAATGTGGCCATCTAATGAAGCCTTTCTATAGCCTTTCTATATAACTTATGGCATATTTAATCTCACATGACTTACAAAAAATGCAGACAGTTTATACCATTGCATCTCAAAATATTGGAATATTGTGGAAAGTTATTTATTTATTTTAAATAATTTAATTTGAAAAGGTAAACTTTCATATATTCTATATTCATTACATTTAAAGTGAAATATTTCAAGGCTTTTTTTGTTTTAATTTTGCTGACTATGGCTTATAGCTCATGAAAATCAGAAATCCAGTATCTCAAAATATTAGTGTGGCAGCGGGGGCATTGTCAAGCGTCAGCTGTGAATGGTGAGGAGGTGGGTTGAACCAGCAGGTAATGTGATGAGGTGCACCTGTGTCAAATTACTGGCTGTCTATTAACCTGTGTCTCTGTGTGTCTTTCAAACAATCACGAATGAGAGAGAGCTGTGACACCCTGTTGTGTGTGTTTGTGTTTATGTTTCATGAATAGTCACTGAAAAGTGTGCACAATAAAACGAACTCACCTGTTCTGAAGCCTGCTTCCCATTCCTCCGTTTCCCAAAGTTAGAGAGTTGTTTGGGAATCTTCTAGATAATGGTCAAGTCAGCAGTCTTCCCCATGATTGTGATTGCATGTACTAAATTAGACTGAGAGATACATGGTATTTATATTGTTTTATGCAAGCTCAAAATGAAATATTCTAATATTTTGAGATACTGGATGAGTTACAATTCATAATTTATAATATAGTTATAATATAATTCATAAATTCATAGATTTTCATGAGTTATAAGTCATAATTGTTGTCATTCGTATGAACCTACCAGGAGTCACAGTGGGAGGTCGGGGCAAGAAAGCCAATTGACAGTGGGGCCATCAAGAGTCTTTAGCCCCAGGATTCCATTGGGGGCACTGAAGACAGGACAGGGTTCTAGTAGGTGGCTCACAATTTGGGGGGGTGCCACAGGAGCAGTTTTCAGAAGCTGCTGCACCAATGGTGTGGAGGAAGGCCTGAGATTTCCCCCAACCAGTGCGAAGATGGTTTAGCCTGACCCAGGTGGGGTGTGGGAGGGAGTGCCCAGCAGGTTTAGTGGAGGGCTCAGGGGTGTAATTGTGCAAGGTAGAATTAGCACCCTCCCATTCCTTGTACCACTGATCCATGATCCAATCAGAGGTGAGGGGGGTGCTGTTCTCAAGCTCTGCAGCACATCCAGCAAAGTGCTTGCGGTTAAGGTGCAGTTGAGTATTAGCTTCGCTGATGTTTGGCACCGGGCTATGGGATTTCTCCACGAGTTTGAAAACCAGGTGGTTCCTTCAGATGCTGGCAGGCGGGATGCTTGCAACAACAGGCAGCATAGCATAGTGAGTGGGAGCCATGCATCCAGAGATAACTCTCAAGGCATCATTGATCATGGTATCAATTACTGAGGTGTGATAACTATGCGCCCAGACCAGAGCAGCATACTCCGCGTGGAGAACACCAATGCGAGTATTGATATGTGAAGGGTGGTGAGATCAGCACCCCAGTGGGTGCTGGTGAGCTTCTTGATCAGGTTTACCCACTTGGAAGACTTTTCCATGACTGCTTTCAGGTGGGGACTAAAGAAAAGGCTAAGTTTGAGAGTAACGCCAAGGTACATACACCAGCTGTGGATCCAATCTCAGGGTTTTGCCTTTATGCTGGATGATCAGGTCTTTCTTGGCCAGTTGGTTTGCAAGGTGGAATATGGAGCAGACAGTCTTTGTTTCACTGAGTTTTAGATGCCATCTGTGGAAGTACTTGCATAAGGTGGCCAGATCCGATTCAAGGATATGCTGGATGGCCTCAAAGGCCTTGCCTGAGAAGGTGAGAGCACTATCATCTGCATAGATGTACTGCTCTGATCGAGTTGGTGGGAAGTCTGCAGTGTAGATATTGAACAAGACTGGGGCCAGGACAGATCCCTGAGGGAGGCCATTTCGAAGCTTCTTTTTCCTGCTACGTTCACCATGAGAGGTTTTGACAAAGAAGGAATGGTTCTAGATAAGGAACATGATGAATCTGACCAATTTCATGTCCAGTAGTACTCTGAGTAGCTTGAGATACAGGCCATGGTGCCACACTGTATCATAGGCAGCTGTGAGGTCAATGAAGATTGCCCCATTTTTTTTCCTTACACTGAAAGGAAGCTTCAGTGTCATGTATGAGGCGGCAGATCTGGTCTGTTGTAGAGTGGCTTTTCTGGAAACCAGCTTGCACATGAGGTAGATGACCTTCAACAATGTCCTCTATCCTGGCTAGGATGATTCGATCCATAAGTTTAAAGGTCATACAGAGGTGGAAGATGGGTTGATAGCTCTTAGGATCACCTGCTGTTTTTTGGGGTTTCAGGATAGCAGTGACCTTAGCCTGTCTCCAGATAGCAGGAATAGTCAGGGTATTCAGGCAGTCACAAAGGCCCATGTTGGCCAGGACCTCTGAATGTACCAAGTCAAGACCGGGAGCTTTCCCACTTTTCAGGCAAAATATAGCATCAAGGAGCTTCTGAGTGGTAATGGGGCCAGATAGAGCACTGGAAGAAGGCAGCTCTGTAGAGGTCACTGTAATCTCTGCATTTACTGAGTGCCTGTGAGCTTCAGCTTCAGGGCTTAGATCTTTCCATTTCCCATTCTCAACAAGTGCAGATGCAATAGAGTTTGCAGAAACTGGACAGGGCTTTGGCTTTGGCAATTTATGGTTGACCAGGCTTTGCGGCTTGAGCGAGTGAAGTCAATACTCTCCACTGTTTCTGTCCACCTGGTACTGTCTCTTAGCATCAAGAGCGCCCAGGAGCACCTCACTCTTCCCGGGTTTCTCGTTGATGCTAGCCTCATTGTACTCTGAGTGCTGCTTCACATTCTTCATTCCAGTACGGGATGTATTTGTCACGTAGGCCTCTGGGGATCGAGGCTTTAGCTGCCAAGGAAATATCTCATTGAAAGCAGAGTAAGCCTTTGATTTCACAACAGTCATGCTCGGGAGGTCTATGGATAACAAGCCTGTTAGGGACACAAACTTCTCCCAGTTGGCTTTGCGGTAGTTCCATTGCTTCTTATTGAGCCTTTGGATCTTAATTTCGGCTTTAGTGCTGATGATGATTGGGCAGTGGCCAGAGTGAGGGAATTTGTCCAGCACAGTGCAGACACAGTTACTGTAATAATCAAAATAAGTCATAATAATCAAAATTAAAGCAAAAAAAGCCTTGACATTTTTCACTTTACATGTAATGAATATAGAATATATGAAAGTTTACCTTTTTGAATTAAATTACAAAAACAACCTGAACTTTTTCACAACATTCCAATATTTTGAGATGCATTAGTTGTGCAATGGTAAAAGTACACAGAAGTCCTTGAAGAACCTATTACCTTCCCAACTCTGCTTAAGGCCTTGATAAATATTGGTTACCCACAAGGAGCAATCATAAGCACATCACACTATATTGGCTTCAGAGACAGTAGTTGACCTTGCAGGTTCCATTAGAGCAGACTGACTGAATTTGTCTATTGTTTTTTCCTTCTTGTACTCTTGTTTTCACTTTTTTCCTTCAGCATGCATGTCTTTCATTTGTGTAATTCTGTAGTGCTCTCTTCATTTCTTCATCATGTGGTTGCAGAACATTTGTCAAAACATAAGCCCCTCGGGTCAAAAACAACCTACATCCTTGACTGTTCTATTCATCCCAGCTTTCTCCACTCCTGTATGCCAGTTTTTCCTGTAATGTCACTGAAATATTATGCATCAATTTGCCTCTTAAATTATAATTCTGCACTGCATCATTTTATCTTACATCACATGCTTCTTACTGCAATTACAGCTGTGAGAAAGATTGTGTGTGTGTGTGTGTGTGTGTGTGTGTGTGTGTGTGTGTGTGTGTGTGTGTGTGCGAAAGAGAGAGTGAGTGTGTTGTTCGACTTGCATTAGAAAGTATGCAAGACCCCACCTTATTGATTAACCCTGCTCATGAAAGGTGTCCTTCTAGTTATTAGGCCATGGAAAATACTATTACTAATGTACAAGAATTGTCATGTCCTAGCACTATTATCATTGTGAATATGAAAGACTCATTAGCTGGAGTATTCCATCAGTGCTAAAGCAGGCAACTGGACTTGCTTGAAATTCTTGAAGATGTTTCACCTCTCATCCAAAAGACTTCTTCAGTTCTGTCTGACTAGTGGAGATTTCTAGGTATTTATCCTTGAGTGGATCAAAAGCAACCCTAAGGAGAGTTGTTGAGGTCACCTGGGTTGTTAAGTCATCCTGTAGCTGTAGGTCACTGAGGGCCAGGTGTGAACAGTGTTAGCAGCCTAGAGAGTCATTAGGGTGATCTGTGGGTCATTGACTCTCTTTGCCATCATGTGAGTCATTTAAGGCTACATCCACACGACAACAGCAATGAGATGTTATTTAAAAAAATATCGTGTCCAAATGGGCAACGATCAGTAAAATATCAGGTCCCTATGGCAATGCAACGCTTGCTGAAAACGATGCAATACACATGCCACACCTCTAGGGGCGCTGTAAGATGGTCCCTTCGGAGACACCAGAACAATAGAAGAAGTAAGGACGCATGCGCATAAACTATTATGCGCGAGACTTCATATTAGCCACAAAGTCAGGAAAATCTGTTCGTAAAATTACGTTATAATGACCAAATACAATGAAAAGTATTTTTCCAGTCTCACCTGTGAAAGGTAATCCCATGTGATCTCGTTTGGATGGTAAACCTGTTGGTACAGTTAAACGCAGCACATGAATGAGGCATCTTTATTCTCCGCTTTGACCTATCCAATATGGCGGCGAGGATGACGTATGATTCTACGTGGAAGGCGGCGTCTTTAATGGTCTGGAATAAATTGAATGCTACACGTTGATGGATTAATTTGTTGTTCTACGCCCTTTTTGAGGAATGTATTGTAGGACTTAAACCAACATCTGAAGAGGTGAGATCGCTCCTTTTTTTCCCTATTTTTGCTGGCAGGATTGACTCTGCCCTAAGGGCTATTTTCTCTCTCTCTCACTCACTTTGCACCATTACACAATAAATATTCACAGTGAAAATATTTTGTAAGCGCGTTTCATGAACCAAGTTATAGGATTTGTTGACAACTCGCATCGAGTTCGTTACACTTCTACCCGGCGTGAAGCACTGACAGTCATGTGGTTGTGACGTCATCATAAACAAATCCGTTCTACTCATCCAGACGACTTCGCAACGGCAACGTTGCCAGATCTTTCCACTCTGGAACCCGTTCTCAAAAGATTGCGTTTTGGGGCACCCAAAACGCCAGTGCCGTGTGGACGCCAGGCCGAAACGATAAACAATTGTATCGGATTCACCTGAATCTGTTGCCGTGTGGACAGGGCCTAAGTCAACTGAGGCTACATCCACATGACAATGGCAACGAGATTTTATTAAAAAAATATCGCGTCCACATGGGCAACGGATCAGTAAAATATCAGGTACATATGGCAACGCAAGGCTTGCTGAAAACGATGCAATACACATGCCACACCTCTAGGGGCGCTGTAAGACAGTCCCATCAGAGACACCAGAACAATAGAAGTAGACGCATGCATAAACCCCTTCTTCTACCCGGTGTGAAGCAGTGTCAGGAACAAACACACAACAAGAAGATGGCTGCGACTATGCGAGGAAATCGTGCCTTCTGTGTGTACAAATTAGTTTTATTAGTGTGCATAGTTTTATATAACTTAATTTTCTTATTGTGTGTGAACATTTTGAAAAGTATTTTTATATAATTTAGATAACTTTTTATATTGTGTGAACATTTTGAAAAGCAGTCTTATCCAATAAAAAAAGAAATTCAAGAAATGGTTCAGTTACTTGTTTATTTAAAAGAAAAGCTGTATACAAAAGTGAATGCAATGCAGTGGTTCATACAAAACAGCGAGAGTGCTGCTTGTTCTAGTCATGTGGTTGTGATGTCATCGTAAACAAATCCGTTCTACTCATCCAGACGACTTCGCAATGGCGTCGTTGCCAGATTTTTCCACTCTGGAACCCATTCTCAAAAAATATCGTTGTGGGGCACCCAAAACGCCGGTGCCGTGTGGACGCCAGGCCGAAACGATAAACAATTTTATCAGATTCACTTGAATCCGTTGCCATGTGGACAGGGCCTGAGTTTTGGTGTGGATGTGTATTCAGTTTTCTGGGAAGTGTGCCATGAACTGCATTGTCGGTGGGTGATAAATGGTGTCTCAGGTCACCTCCTCTGTTCCGTGATGGTCATTCCAGGTTGACAAAGATTGCTTATTTTACTCTTCTTTCAAACCACCAGTCTTGTCTGGCTAAAATGCACACATTGCAGTCCTGAAACAAGTGTCTGAGGCCCTGTCCACACGGCAATGGATTCAGGTGAATCCGATACAATTGTTTATCGTTTCGGCCTGGCGTCCACACGGCACCGGCGTTTTGGGTGCCCCAAAACACAATCGTTTGAGAACGGGTTCCAGAGTGGAAAGATCTGGCAACGTTGCCGTTGCGAAGTCGTCTGGATGAGTAGAATGGATTTGTTTACGATGACGTCACAACCACATGACTGTCAGTGCTTCACGCCGGGTAGAAGTGTAACGAACTCGATGCGAGTTGTCAACAAATCCTATAACTTGGTTCATGAAACGTGCTTACAAAATATTTTCACTGTGAATATTTATTGTGTAATGGTGCAAAGTGAGAGAGAGAGAGAGAGAGACTCTGCCCTTAGGGCAGAGTCAATCCCGCCAGCAAAAATAGGGAAAAAAAGGAGCGATCTCACCTCTTCAGATGTTGGTTTAAGTCCTACAATACATTCCTCAAAAAGGGCGTAGAACAACAAATTAATCCATCAACGTGTAGCATTCAATTTATTCCGGACCATTAAAGACGCCGCCTTCTGCGAAGAATCATATGTCATCCTCACCGCCATATTGGATAGGTCAAAGCGGAGAATAAAGATGCCTCATTCATGTGCTGCGTTTAACTGTACCAACAGGTTTACTGTCTAAACGAGATCACATGGGATTACCTTTCACAGGTGAGACTGGAAAAATACTTTTCATTGTATTTGGTCATTATAATGTAATTTTACGAACAGATTTTTCTGACTTTGTGGCTAATATGAAGTCTCGCGCATAATAGTTTATGCGCATGCGTCCTTACTTCTTCTATTGTTCTGGTGTCTCTGAAGGGACCGTCTTACAGCGCCCCTAGAGGTGTGGCATGTGTATTGCATCGTTTTCAGCAAGCATTGCGTTGCCATATGGACCTGATATTTTACTGATCGTTGCCCATTTGAATGCGATATTTTTTTTAAATAACATCTCATTGCTGTTGTCGTGTGGATGTAGCCTGAGACACCACTTATCAGCCACCTACAATGCAGTCCTTGGCACACTTCCCAGAAAAGTGAATACACATCCACACCACAACTCAGCTGACTTCAATGACTCACATAATAACAGAGCGAGACCAGTGACCCACAGATCACCCTAATGACTCTCTTGGCTGCTAACACCATTCACACCCAGCCCCCAGTAACCTACAGCTACAGGATGACTCAATGACCCAGGTGACGTCAACGACTCTCCTTAGGGTTGCTTTTGCTCCTCTAGAGGATAAATACCTGGAACTCTTTACTAGTCAGACAGAACTGAAGAAGCCTTTCAGATGAGAGGTGAAACATCTTCAAGAATTTCAAGCAAGTCCAGTTGCCTTCTTTAGCACCTACTACAGTTTACGATGACTTGGATGACTGAGAACCTTCACAGACATAGCTAGAGTATTAAAATCCTACCCATTTCCTGTATGGTGAGGTTTGTGCTTTTTCCAATCTAAAAATTCTGCTCAGGGGGAAAAAAAAAAACCTTATACTGAATTGTTTTTCATCAAGTGTACCTTACAGAGAAGCAGGGCCGTTGACAGCTTTGGCTGGGCCCGGGACAAAATAATCTGAGTGGGCCCCCCCCCCCAATAATCTGAGTGCCCCCACACACACACACAGATACGCGCGCACGCACATCGCCACACAGCAACCACCCAACCCCTCTTTTCACAGTCTGCATTCACTCCAACCCTTAAATAACAGGTATTCCAAGCCCATTATAACAGTCAACCATTTTATTTCAACATTTCAACATATTTACAGTTTGAACATTTCCTTAGGCTACGTTTACATTAGACCGTATCTGTCTCATTTTCTTCGCGGATGCACTGTCCGTTTACATTAAACCCCCTGGAAAAGCCAGGAAACGGGAATCCGCCAGCGTCCACGTATTCAATCTAGATCGTATCTGGTCCGGTGCTGTGTAAACATTCAGAATACGCGAATACGCTGTGCTGAGCTCTAGCTGGCGTCTCATTGGACAACATCACTGTGACATCCACCTTCCTGATTCGCTGGCGTTGGTCATGTGACGCGACTGCTGAAAAACGGCGCGGACTTCCGCCTTGTATCACCTTTCATTAAAGAGTATAAAAGTATGAAAATACTGCAAATACTGATGCAAATACTGCCCATTGTGTAGTTATGATTGTCTTTAGGCTTGCCATCCTTCCACTTGCAAGTAATAAGTGATCTGCGCTGGGATCACACACACAGCGGCTCAGTCCCGAATCGTGGCTTGTTCACTTCACTCGTGCGCTGTGTGAGCTGCGCAGGGCTGGAGTGCGCACCCTCCAGAGGGCACTCGCTGTTCAGGGCGGAGTGATTTGGAGCGCAGGATGCCTGCGGAGCCGAGCGTATCCGCGTATTGGCGTTGCTATGTGCACGGCTAACGGTTTTAGTGTAAACGCGAATCGTTTTAAGAACATTAATCTGATGATCCGCTGATTCGACGTAATGTAAACGTAGCCTTAGTCTGCAACTATTCAGGTGCGAAATGCAATGCGCCGGACTTTTGCTGTGGCAAAGTCGTCAATAAGGTCATTGAAGTCCAGCTTCTTTGAAAGTTCCCATTGAGCCTCTCCTGTGACATGTTTGAGCGCAGGTAGTTGATAAACCAAAATGATTGTTTACGGGATGGAACTGGGCCTCAATGAGAACGGAGTTATGGCTTTCCCAAAATCTGAATATAGAAGCATCACCACTAGTGATGTGTACAGTGAGTTTTTCAGTGTATTTTTTTGCCTTGTTTTTCATAAACGTCCTTTCCGTACTCGATTTAGAATGTTACAAAAAAAATTGACACCCTCCCAACCACGTAACATTAGCCTATCTGACCTGGGGGCTGACACGTTTATTACGGATAAACCAAAAGGATTACAACGTTCCCTGGGTATAGAACTGGACCGAGAAGATTTCAAAATCTTAACGTGTAAGCAACAACAATAAAACAGAGGTTGTTTTATTCATTTAGGGCTTATTAGGCTACTTTCATTAATTGCGCTTTTCATACAGGCCTATCATTTTTCACTTGAGCAAGGGAATTGTTTGAAGAGTATCCAGTCTAAGCGAAAGTTTAATGTTTTGCAACAGACTAACCTCAAAACACCCCATTTATAGCCCATTCGTTACATTAAACTCTATCTAGCTGGCAATTTCACATGCCGTCGTATCTACACGGGATGATTTCCAACAAAATAAGGTTTAATTAACAAGAGGCAGCATTCCACAGGCTTTCAGCTAACCGGAGTCCAGCTCAGCGCAGCTCAGCAAGCGTGCCTAAAACATTTGGATATGATTGCGGGCCAATGTGCTATTCTTTGCTTCATTGAGATATATGCAACACAGTGTTATTAAACCGATATGTTTATGAAATAATTCAATGCCCTGTGCATTTCAGTGTTCACTCAGTGTACCCTGCTATCCCCTACTTTATAATTATGAATGGCGCGTCGCACGTGCTGGGGTTACATTACGGGGCTGGAAAAAAGTTATCTCTGTCTTACCTGGCTCGCACGCTTATTGTCGAAGCGTTATGATGGAATAGTGCCGTGTTATTTGGCGCCTTAATCAAAGACCAAACCATTTCTGCATTAGGGGTGGTAGGTGGGTTCTTGAATCTATTTTCGAAGACAATAAAGGCAAAAGAACCAGAAATCATTCATTGAATGCAAATATAGCGCATTTTTCTCCCCCAAATCAACACATTTTGAAATGAAACAGATTGATTAATGGCATCTTCATGAGGGACCAGTTCTGGGCCCCCCCTCATGCCTGGGCCCGGGACAAAATACCCGGTTGTCCCCCCCGTCGACGGCCCTGCAGAGAAGTGACATGAAATGCTACTGATTTACATTATTAAATATGGGATCATTTTGTTATTTTTTAGCC
This sequence comes from Neoarius graeffei, assembly GCF_027579695.1. Taxonomy (NCBI): domain Eukaryota; kingdom Metazoa; phylum Chordata; class Actinopteri; order Siluriformes; family Ariidae; genus Neoarius; species Neoarius graeffei. Next base: position 66,248,312 of record NC_083569.1, on the reverse strand, counting down.
ACCCTTCAAATTTGGCTGGACACAAAGCAGACTCATATCCTACCACATGCTTAACTTTGTTTCATAACAGAAGGCCTAAATCAGATCACTGGCTCCAAAGTTTATCAATTTGTCTTCTGTGTCTGCAAATATCTTTTCAGTATTAAAATGCAACAAAACTTCTCTTGAGCAAGTAAAATGCTTTACCTTAATAATTCACATTTCAGTAAGCAATGCTGTTTCAGGTTAGGTTTTAATCTGCTGCTTGAGACTCCACTGTAACCTATCCCATTACTTCTCCAATTGTGTTTTTGGAAAGGATGATCATAACGACAAAGAGAGAGAGAGGGATGATGGCTGGGGAGGGACAAAAAACTATGCTTGAGGGAGCAAGAAAATTGCTTGCTAAAATAAACTTGACCTTGCACCCTCTCCGGTTAGAGAATGGAGTTTAATGAACCAATGACACATCAATGGGAGCGGATGGTGTGGACTGACATTAGCTCCTGCTTTCTGTACATATTAGGAGGCTGAGTCAGAGAAGTCTTTAAAAGTCCCTGCAACTACAAGTGTGGACATTTTTAACCAAGTACGATGTAATTGAACAGCAGCCATGTATTAATTTGAGGATACCATATGTTGTGCAGAAAAGCACAACATAGGAAAATTGGCCTCAAATATAATATTAGCCACTTTGTAAACTTGCAACTATTATAGCTGTGATTAAAACAATTGTAAGACATGTTCACATTCTTCATTGAATAAATGCTGTTTGTTAAAAGTAATGGATTTAATAAGACCGCATGTTTTTTTTTCATGAAGCAGCACAAAAACAGGGGTGGAAAATACTAAGAAATTATACTGAAATTAAAATAAAGATGTCAAAGTCTATCTATCTATCTATCTATCTATCTATCTATCTATCTATCTATCTATCTATCTATCTATCTACAGTGGTGCTTGAAAGTTTGTGAACCCTTAAGAATTTTCTATATTTCTGCATAAATATGACCTAAAACATCATCAGATTTTCACACAAGTCCTAAAAGTAGATAAAAAGAACCCAGTTAAACAAATGAGACAAAAATATTATACTTGGTCATTTATTTATTGAGGATAATGGTCCAATATTACATATCTGTGAGTGGCAAAAGTATGTGAACCTTGGCTTTCAGTATCTGGTGTGACCCCCTTATGCAGCAATAACTGCAACTAAACGTTTCCAGTAACTGTCGATCAGTCCTGCACACCAGCTTGGAGGAATTTTAGCCCATTCCTCCGTACAGAACAGCTTCAACTCTGGGATGTTGGTGGTTTTCCTCACATGAACTGCTCACTTCAGGTCCTTCCACAGCATTTCGATTGGATTAAGGTCAGGACTTTGACTTGGCCATTCCAGAACATTAACTTTATTCTTCTTTAACCATTCTTTGGTAGAATGACTTGTGTGCTTAGGGTCGTTGTCTTGCCGCATGACCCACCTTCTCTTGAGATTCAGTTCATGAACAGATGTCCTGATATTTTGCTTTAGAATTCGATGGTAAAATTCAGAATTCATTGTTCCATCAATGATGGCAAGCTGTCCTGACCCAGATGCAGCAAAACAGGCCCAAACCATGATACTACGGTACCACCACCATGTTTCACAGATGGGATAAGGTTCTTATGCTGGAATGCAGTGTTTTCCTTTCTCCAAACATAACGCTTCTCATTTAAACCAAAAAGTTATATTTTGGTCTCATCCATCCACAAAACATTTTTCCAACAGTTTTCTGGCTTGTACATGTGATCTTTAGCAAACTGCAGATGAGCAGCAATATTGTTTTTGCAGAGCAGTAGCTTTCTCCTTGCAACCCTGCCATGCACACCATTGTTGTTCATTGTTCTCCTGATGGTGGACTCATGAACATTAACATTAGCCAATGTGAGAGAGGCCTTTAGGCTACGTTTACATTACGTCGAATCAGCGGATCATCAGATTAATGTTCTTAAAACGATTCGCGTTTACACTAAAACCGTTAGCCGTGCACATAGCAACGCCAATACGCGGATACGCTCGGCTCCGCAGGCATCCTGCGCTCCAAATCACTCCGCCCTGAACAGCGAGTGCCCTCTGGAGGGTGCGCACTCCAGCCCTGCGCAGCTCACACAGCGCGCGAGTGAAGTGAACAAGCCACGATTCGGGACTGAGCCGCTGTGTGTGTGATCCCAGCGCAGATCACTTATTACTTGCAAGTGGAAGGATGGCAAGCCTAAAGACAATCATAACTACACAATGGGCAGTATTTGCATCAGTATTTGCAGTATTTTCATACTTTTATACTCTTTAATGAAAGGTGATACAAGGCGGAAGTCCGCGCCGTTTTTCAGCAGTCGCGTCACATGACCAACGCCAGCGAATCAGGAAGGTGGATGTCACAGTGATGTTGTCCAATGAGACGCCAGCTAGAGCTCAGCACAGCGTATTCGCGTATTCTGAATGTTTACACAGCACCGGACCAGATACGATCTAGATTGAATACGTGGACGCTGGCGGATTCCCGTTTCCTGGCTTTTCCAGGGGGTTTAATGTAAACGGACAGTGCATCCGCGAAGAAAACGAGACAGATATGGTCTAATGTAAACGTAGCCTTAGTTGCTTAGAAGTTACCCTGGGGTCCTTTGTGAGCTCGCTGACTATTACACGTCTTGTTCTTGGAGTGATCTTTGTTGGTTGACCACTCTTAGGGAGGGTAACAAAGGTCTTGAATTTCCTCCATTTGTACACAATCTGTCTGACTGTGGATTGGTAGAGTCCAAACTCTTTAGAGATGGTTCTGTAACCTTTTCCAGCCTGATGAGCATCAACAACATTTTTTTTTTGAGGTCCTCAGAAATCTCCTTTGTTTGTGCCATGAACACTTCCACAAACGTGTTGTGAAGATCAGACTTTGATAGATCCCTGTTCTATAAATAAAACAGGGTGACCACTCACAACCTGATTGTCATCCCATTGATTGAAAACACCTGACTCTAATTTCACCTTCAAATTAAATGCTAATCCTTGAGGTTCACATACTTTTACCACTCACAGATATGTAATATTGGATCGTCTTCCTCAATAAATAAATGACCAAGTAAAATATTTTTGTCTCATTTGTTTAACTGGGTTTTCTTTATCTACTTTTAGGACTTGTGTGAAAATCTGATGATGTATTTGGTCATATTTATGCAGAGGGTTCACAAACTTTCAAGTACCACTCTATCTATCTATCTATCTATCTATCTATCTATCTATCTATCTATCTATCTATCTATCTATCTATCTTATTTTATTGAATTATTTACCAGTAGTGAGACTTGGTGCCTGGACAACGCTGTTAGCTCCTGGAGTTGATGCTCATCTATGTGGGATTTAAAAAAAACAAAAACAACACCCTAATGTGGTTAAATGTAACCAGTTTGTATTAGCAAATTAGCTGATCTTACTTGAACATGCAGATTTAGTTTGTGCCTGATAGGGACACAAATTAGAGAAAAGATGCCTCAATTTTCTACTTATACTTTCGTTTACTACATTTTACTATGATAGGGACAAAGTGCTCATCCTCAAGTTTGACAGTGATTTATCCACTATAGTGCTAAGTGTTATATCACTAACTACTTTGTGTAACATTTGAAGGTCACGGCAGATGACAAATTTGCATGATTCTTGATGTTTTTTTTTTTTAAATGTAATGAAACAAGAGCACAAATTAATATTTGCTGTTGACATAATATTTGAAAATAAAATAAAAATGAGTTTGAAGTTCTTTAATGACTGACAGTATCCCAGTCAGATAAGCTTAAAACGTAAGACCACATATGGCATACAAGCACTGTAAGTTCTAGAATGTGTGACCACTAAGTTAATACTCATTTATGTTATATAGACGTGAGTGTTTCACTGGGAAATATGCCACTCGTATTTTTCATACGAACTACATCCGGGACATGGAGAACCAAAACCATCACATAAATCTCGATATGTCACTTGTGAGGAAATCAATGAAATTTTTTGATAAATTTGCATACTTTTTGTTTGTGAATGTAATATATAATAAAAAAACATCATATGTTGGCTTGAAGATATGAAGTTTTTCTTCTTGTCTTGAAAAACTCACATTTTTCATCCGAAATACATCATGGATCTGAGTGACATATATTTTCTGATATTCTACTTTGATGATGTCAGTCTCAATGTTTTCCCGCTGATTAGATGTGTATTGTCAAAATGGTGAACTGGATCAAAATTGAGATTCTTTTGATTAACCTTTTTTTTGTGGATGTGTCCATACAGTATAAAGAACATCACACAGTGTGAAGTTTATCTACTCGTGCTGAAAATATTTTCCCTTGTTTGCTTTGCTCACTTGTGAATATGTTCACCATTTGAAAATAAATTTCATATCACCGCGCAACCATGTGATATCCTCTATATATTTACATTTACTACATTTGGCAGACACCTGCATCCAGAGGGACTTACAGATGTGCTCTGAGTGCCTATCCGTAAATATATCCTGATAGTAGTTCATGAATTCCTGAACTAAGAACACCATCAGTCTCAAAAACTCTGTTGGGGAGAAAGGATCATAAGAAAAGCAGACGGACAACACAGTCTTGATGTTTTGTTTTTAATAAAGTGCTAATTCAACTTATATTCAACATGCCAGCTGATTACACAAGCCGATAATTATCATAATGAGGTAAAAATAATATACATTTCTGTACAGTGACAGGTTAATGTGATTGGTTGTGTGGCCATTGAATTCTTTATTGTAACAATGTGTCAGTAAATCTGCTGAGAACACACAAACTACAAACATGGGCACTCAGAACTACAATCTCCAAGAACCACAGTGCCCTCTGTCACCAGAGTATTAATTACAGCTGCCACACATCTCCCTAATCAGCTCTCCCCCAACTTAAGCCACTCTCTCATACCACACCAATGCGAAGTATCGTTCTGTTTAATCCAGTCCATAGCAAGCCTTGTATTTTCTGACTGTCTCTCAATTTTCTGACCTTTGCTTGCCTTATTTCATTTATGACCTTTGTCTTGCCTATTCTACATTGTTTGCTGATCGCCCGACCCTTGATTTTTTTTTTTCTGACATTGCCTTCAGTCTCTCGTTTTGGCTTCATCTACAGTCTCCTTCTCTGCTCTCCTCTGCACATACATCCGTAAGTGCCTGCACTCTGACAGGATACTTTGCCATTATGGATGTAGCAGAAGAAGCGAAGCAGACTGCTCTGAATGCTCATAGACGCTTACTGGGAGAACATCAACAGATGCTAGTAGGTCTCAACACCCACATGATGCAGGTAGCAACCGTGATGTCGCAGGCCATCCTACCATGCCCAGAGTCCATTCTTAGCCCCGTGCTACAGCTTCCATCACTGGAGAGATTCACTGGAGATGCTATCGACTGTAAAGGTTTCTTACTTCAGTGCTCCATATATTTTGCTACCATGCCTAACCTTTCTGATAAACACATGATCGCTAAGTTTCTTTCCTTTCCCACAAGCAATGTGCTATGTTGGGCAAGTGCAATTTGGAACAAGGACCGTGAGCAGACAACTTCCGACAAGCAGTTCCTCTCTATGTTTAAGAAAGATTTTGACCATGAACCTGAAGGGATTGAAATAGGAGGAAGTCTGCTTACCATCTCGCAAGGTTCCCATAGTCTGGCTGAATATGCCCTCGACTTCAGAACATTAGCAGCAGCAAATGGATGGAACAAACCCACCTTGAAAGCTGTTTTCCACCAAGGTCTGCACCCCACTATTCTGAGTGAACTCGCCTGCTGAGATGAACAGCTTACCCTGGATTCTCTTATTGATTTAGCCTTTTGACTTGATCATCTCTTGGCACACCGACCCTCCATTCAGGAAAGCGCCAAGTCGATTCCTACTTCCAAGGGCAGTTTGCCCATGGAAGTCTCACGCTCCCAGCTATCACGCTCAGAGCACAAAAGAAGGAGAAGGGAAGGTTTGTGCTTCTACTGCGGGAGCTCTGAACATCAGCTGAACAACTATTCCATTTGTCCTTCCCGTAAAGCTCCAGCAGAAGATTCTACATGCACTGTGAGTCCGGTGAGAAAATATAATTCCAAGTCCTTTAAGGGTCCTGTATTATAAAAGCTTACAGACTCCACACACATCCTTTGTGCTTTTATTGATTCAGGGGTGGAGGGGAACTTTATCAGCCATGCTATTGTGCAGAAATTCAACTTGCCCACAACCCCTCTGCAAAATGCACTCAGCATTAGAACCATTGACGGAGGACCCATAGGAGATGGTTTCGTCACCACACAGACCACACTTATTCATATCCAAGTGGGAGTTCCACATTCTGAGCACATCTCCCTTTATGTCACCATCACTGTAAGTCACGATCTCATTTTCGGCTATCCATGGCTTCAGCTTCACAATCCCTTGATATCGTGGCAGAACAAGGAACTTCTCCAATGGTCTCCTACATGTTTTCAGGACTGTATTTCTCATCCCCAAGTCAACCTTTCCTCCACAACTGTGGAAATTCCTCAACCAGACTCCTTGGACAGAGTTCCTGAGTGTTACATGGACCTGCAGGAGGTCTTTAGCAAGGAAAAGGCATGCAGACTACCACCACATCGACCCTATGACTGTGCTATTGACCTACTGCCAGGCATGTCACCACCACGGGGACATATATATCCCCTGTTCCAGAAAGAACATGCCGCAATGGAAGAGTACATTCAGGAAGCCCTTAAGCAAGGATACATCCAACCTTCCAAATCTTCAGCTTCTGCAGGCTTCTTCTTCATGGAGAAAAGAGGTGGCGGACTTTGGCCATGCATTGATTACAGAGGTTTGAACCAGGTATCCGTCAAATATCCTTATCCCCTTCCTCTTGTGCCTGCGGCCCTAGAACAACTTAGATCAGCCAAGATCTTTTCAAAGTTGGATCTACGCAGTGCATACAGTCTGATCAGGATCAAAAAGGGCGATGAATGGAAGACCACTTTTAGCATGACCGTGGGCCATTTTGAGTACCGGGTGATGCCATATGGTCTTTCTTCGGCACCTAGCGTGTCCCAATGCCTAATCAACGATGTGCTACAGGACATGCTAGGTAGATATGCCATCGTGTACATAGATGACATCCTGATCTACTTCCCAGATCTACTCTCCAATGGAAACAAGTGTTCACACTATTTTGTGTAATCCTGGTTGTTATGCTATGTTCACACTGTATTTTGTATGTACTGCATTTTAACCAAATAAATCAAATCAAAAGATGAAGAAAGTCACCAGAAGCATGTTAAAATGGTTCTTAAATGCCTGCTAGAGAATCACCTCCACGTCAAAGCTGAGAAGTGGGAGTTTCATCACATTTGTATCTCCTTCCTAGGATACATTATTAGTGCCAAGGGAGTTAGCATGGACTCCTCAAAGGTCTCTGTGGTTACGTCCTGGCCCACACCTATCTCCATAAGGGAGCTTCAGCGTTTATTGGGATTTGTGAACTTTTATCGTCTGTTCATTAGGGGCTTCAGTACAATAGCCACCCCTTTAACGACCTTGCTGAAGAAGGGACCAAAGTGCCTCCAGTGGAACCCCGTGGCCAAGGAAGCATTCCAATGTCTCAAGTAAGCCTTCACCTCTGCTCCAGTCATCCAGTATCCAGATCCTACTAGACCTTTTACCCTAGAAGTTGATGCATGGACTAGGGGCAATTCTGTCTCAGCGCTTTGATGAGAAACAAAAACTCCATCCTATAGCTTTCTTCTTTAAAAAACTCTCTTCTGCAGAGAGGAACTATAATGTTGGCAACAGAGAACTGCTTGCCATTAAACCATCCCTTGAAGAGTGGTGACATTGGCTAGAAGGGGCCACTCACCCTTCTGTTATCCTCACTGACCATAAGAATCTTGAATACCTCAAGAAAGCCAAGAGGCTAAACCCTCGCCAGGCCAGGTGGGCACTATTCTTAACTAGGTTCAATTTCACCATTTCATTTCACCCCGGTTCCAAGAACACCAAAGCCAATGCCTTATCCCGAAGTTTTGGTTCCACCACCAAGATCCTGTCAACCATCCCATTCTCCCATCTCAATGTTTTGTACAGTCCATCACCTGGGACCTAGACAGAGAGATGAGGAATTCTCAACCACAAGCTCTTCCCAATAACCTCCCACCTGGTCTACTCTATGTGTCCAAGTGGTTTCGGGGTCGACTAATCACATGGGCCCACTCATCACCTGCCACAGGTCATCCCAGCAGTCAACACATGCATCAAATGCTGAAAAACAAGTATTGGTGGGAGAATATGCTTACTGAAATTAACCAGTTCATTGCATCTTGTTCTACTTGTGTGCAGGCTAAAGTTCCTAGAACCCCTCCTGCTGGCAAGTTGTGCCCCCTCCCCACTCCTCAGAGACCCTGGTCCTATATAGCCATTGACTTCATCACTGACCTCCCTCCCTTGGAAGGAAACATGACCATTATGGTAACCATTGACTATTTCTCGAAAGCTCTTAAGCTCATCACTTTACCTGGTATCCCAAAGGTATCCTAAACAGCAGAACTCCTCTTCCAGCATGTGTTTAGATACTGTGGTATCCCAGAGGACATAGTCAGCAACCAGGCCTTTCAATTCATTTCTTGCTTCTGGACCTGCTTCATGGAGAGGCTAGGGGTATCAGTGAGTCTTACATCAGGCTACCACCCTCAATATAATGGTCAAGAGCCAACTAGGAAATCAGCTGCTTCCTGAGAATTTTCTGCATGTGTAACCAGGGGGACTGGGCACGTTTTCTCCCATGGGCCAAATATGCACAAAACTCACTACTCAGCTATCAACCACCTTTGTTCCCCTGGGTTGATGAGCCAAGCTAGGTACAGGCTGTGGAGGATTGGTTTGCAGGCAGCCAAACAGTATGGGAGGAGGTTCACCAATGTTTGGAAACAGTCAATGCTAAGTATAAAGAATATGCAGACAAATACAGAGGAGACAACTTAGATTTTTCCCCAGGCGACAGAGTATGGGTGGCCACAAGAAATCTCAAGTCAAGTCAAGTTTATTTGTACAGCGCTTTTAACAATAAACATTGTCGCAAAGCAGCTTTACAGAATTTGAACGACTTAAAACTTAAAAATCTCAGAGAGCCCAACATCTGCAGAAAGCTCCAGCCACGTTACATTGGGCCATTCAAGGTACTGTGTCGCATTAATGAAGTTTCTTACTGCCTAGAACCCACCCCACCCCCCACAGCAGATTATCTCCCACATTCCACATCTCCAACTTGAAACCAGCCTTCCTGGGCCCCTTTGCTGAAAACGCATCAATTCAAGAACACCCTGAACACCTTTTAGAGGGTGAGTCTATCTATCAGGTAAATAAGATCCTTGACTCTAGACACAGAAGTGGGCAAATCGAATACCTGGTAGATTGGGAAAGTTATGGACCCGAAGAACAAAGCTGGGTTCCCACCAAGGATATTCTAGACCAGGGGTGTCCAAACTGATCCATAAAGGGCCGTGTGGCTGCAGGTTTTCATTCCAGCCATGCAGCAGCACACCTGACTTGGCTCATTCAATCAACTGAACTGTCTTCACACAGTCAAATACTTGCAGCCACACCCACCCTTGATTAAAGGGTGGGTGTGTCAGTTGATTGAATAAGCCAAATCAGGTGTGCTGCTGCATGGCTGGAATGAAAACCTGCAGCCACATGGCCCTTTATGGATCAGTTTGGACACCCCTGTTCTAGACCCTCTCCTCAGGCAAGAGTTCCATGCCCTACACCCACACAAACCTGCACCATGAGGTAGGGGGAGTCCTCGAAAGATTATAGCTTCCAGAGGGAGCTCCTTTGGGGGGGGGGTTCTATCAGTAAATCTGCTGAGAACACACAAACTACAAACATGGACACTCAGAATTACAATCCCCAAGAACCACAGTGCCCTCTGTCACCATAGTATTAATTACAGCTGTCACACATCTCCCTAATTAGCTCTCCCCCAACTTAAGCCACTCTCTCACACCACACCAATGTGAAGTATCATTCTGTTTAATCCAGTCCATGCCAAGCCTTGCATTTTCTGACTGTCTCTCGATTTTCTGACCTTTACTTGCCTTATTTCTAGTGCTGTCAAGCGATTAAAATATTTAATCGCGATTAATGTCGCGACTGTCATAGTTAACTCACGATTAATTGCAATTTAATCGCACATTTTTGTCACATGAAAAACCATTGTAATTCTCTTATCAGCATAAAAAAGTGAATGGGCTTGCTTTGTACCAATGTTTTTTTTTTTTTATTGCAGAGCATAACACGTCTTGTCACAGCCACTGCAAAGTCGGGCTGGAGCCGCCGATGGGAAAACAAAACCTAAGCCGAGCACCGTGGCTCTTCGTCCTGAGGCGCGGGGCTAGCGCGCCCTGCCCGCGCTGGTTCTTTGGGGGGAGGGCAGAGGACTCTGGCTGTGCGGGGCATGGCATTACAGTCTAGCTGCTATCGTTTTTCTAAGCAAAGTCTCTGTTCCAAGTTCCTGGCAGTTTCAAAAGCTTATGAAAAACCTACATCATGTCACAGAGCGTTAATCTCGCGATAAAAAAATTAGTGCCATTAAAATTGAGTCAAGTTAACGCGATAATAACGCGACATTTTTGACAGCACTACTTATTTCATTTACAAGCTTTGTCTCTTTTATTCTATGTTGTTTGCCAATCGTCTGACCCTCACTTGTTTCCTGATCTCACCGCCAGTCTCTTGTTTTGGCTTCATTTACAGTCTCCTTCTCCACTCTCCTTTGCATATACATCAGTAAGCACCTGCACTCTGACACAGTGAGTGAATTTGGAAAACAGGAATCACATGAAGGCACTAGGGAACGAGGGGCAAAAGTTTTATTTAATTATATCTCATTCAAAATAATACCAGTTTCTCCTCGGCTCATACCTCATCAGGGTTAATATACTTGACAAAAACTAAGACTAAAACTAGCAGTGAAAAAATAAATTTGTTAACTGAAAAAAAAATTAAAAGACAATGAACAATGAAACATGAACTAAAATTAAATAGAACTGCAGATAAAATCAGCTTCATTTTCCTTTCATTTTTTCCCCCTGTCAAGACAGTTAGAGACTAGTTCTGGAAGGTGACAGTAATGTAACACTGGCTGCCATAAAACTCCAAAGAAGAAATAGATTGCTGTGCATCAATCCTACAATACAACAGACACGCTGCATCGAACATATTGGTGAGCCGTGTTCTCATCATGACAGCATCTTGGAAAGCTGATTTTTGGACTTCCTTTCAGATGACAGATAAGTCTGTTACCTGTGACCTATCTCTTTCATGCCTCCTGGCACATAAGGCCTTAACGACAGATTGTCAGTAAACCTGCTGAACCTGTCCAAACTACAAACATGGACACCTTGGACTACACCTCCCACAATTCACAGCACCCTCTGTCTCCTGACTACTGACTCAGCTGTCAATCATTACTCCGATTAGTCCCCCTGCCTATGTAAACCTCTCACTCTCTTCACCTCATTGCAAAGTATTGTTCTGCCTTCCACAGTATGTACCGAGCCTTGTTGTTCTCTGACTGACCCTCGTTCTTCTGAATCTGGTTTCCCTGTTCTTCGTTTACTCTTTTGTCTCTTCCCTATAATGTTGTTTGCCAATTGCCCAACCCTCACTTGTCCTACGACTGTGATTCTCGTCTCACGTTTCGGCTTTGTCACCATTTTCTCTATGATGCTCTTCTGCGTTTACATCTGTAAGTGCCTGCACCGTGACACAGATAAGCAAGTAGATAAAATTCCATTAGAATTGGCATGAATGCTTCACAATTAAATGCACCCATTATGCTGACAAATATTGGAAATCAAGAGGGATTACCTTCGATAAGTAAGAATTCAAGTTCAAAGCGATGATTAATGGTATTTTACCATTTGGGTGTGCGGATTTTCATATGGTATATGATAAAGGGCTATCTATATAACGTGAAAGTAAAGGCCCGGTCACACAGCACTCCGCGTCTATATCACGTACAAAAAGATACAAAAATCAGGTGGACATGGTCGTAAGTGGTAATTTTTGGTCAATTTTGGCTTTGCCGTGCTTTGTACGGGGTATGGCCGTCGGCGGCTGTTTCACTGCCATAGCACTGCCAAATCACGGGTAACCGCGGCTCAGCGTCGTTGGAAGAGCGGCTTGCTGCGCATATAAAAGCGGTAGGATATGTTGAGCCTGTATCAGTTGGTTCTGTTGGTGCTGGAGCATTAAGATGAGGACATCACAGCGTTGAGGGTTCATGTTCACCCCTTGACATCTAGACTGCAAGTGCCGAGGTCTCAGAAAATTACGGTATTTACATGCCGCAAATCAGAAGTGATGCAGAAGTGATTAGACAGTGATCAATCGAATTTAGAACTTGTTTGAGACGTCGTTTAACGGGCTTAGACAGTGCTATGTACGCGGAAAAATCCATTTCTCAGTGATAAGCCGCTAAACACACGCTATATCCCGTGATACCAACGCGTAACACCCGTCCGATGACCGTGCTCTGCCCGTGATAGACCGCCAAACTTTCGCGTCTTACCACGTCTCCCCAAGTTTTAATAACGGCCGGGACACTGATTATCACGTGTTTTTCACCTGTGTTGCACGTCTTTACCACGTGTGCCGGCCGTGGTTGTCCGCGGTCTAAAGTTTTGAGCAGTCCAAAACTTTTTGCCGCGTCCGACGCCGTTCCGATTTTCCCCTGCGTCCTGTCACGTCTGTATATCGACTGTAACACGTCTTAACTTCGACATCAACACGAACAATATCGTCTGCTTCACGGGAGAGCACTTTTTGACGGGTTTTGGCCGTGATAAAGCCGTAAAGCGCTGTGTGACCGGGCCTTAAAACCTTGATTCAAAAAAAAGCTGGGACACTCTATGTAAAACATAAATAAAATCAAAATTCAATGATTTCCAAATCCTTTTTGACCAAGATTGAAATGAATACAATAAAACTGCAAGATATTTAATATTCAAATTCATAAACTTTAATATTTTTGTCAATATACACTCATTCTGAATTTGATGCCTGCAAGACATTCCAAAAAAGTTAGGACAGGGGCATGTTTACAACTGTGGTACATCATCTTTTCCTTCAACATTTTTTTTTTTAATTTAATGCAGTGCCACCTGAGGAATCAAAGTTCACAGGCATTCGATGTTGGTTTTAGCCCTTGCTCCTTATGTGCAGAGGGTTCTCTGGATTCTCTGCATGTTTTGATGATATTATGGATTGTAGATGATGAAATCCCTACAAGCAAGGTGTGTAATAGTTGACGAGGTCACAAAGGACCCCAGGGTAACTTCTAAGCAACTGAATGCCTCTCTCACATTGGCTAATGTTAATGTTCTTGAGTCCACCATCAGGAGAACACTGAACAACAATGGCAGTGTTGCAAGGACAAAGCCACTGTTCTCCATAAACAACATTGCTGCTTGTCTGCAGTTTGCTAAAGATCACCTGGACAAGCCAGAAGGCTACTGGAAAAATGTTTTGGGATGGATGAGACCAAAATAGAACTTTTTGGTTTAAATGAGAAGCGTTATGTTTGGAGAAAGGAAAACACTGCATTCCAGCATAAGAACCTTATCCCATCTGTGAAACATGGTGGTGGTAGTATAATGATTTGGGCCTGTTTTGCTTCATCTGGGCCAGGACGGCTTGCCATCATTGATGGAACAATGCAACAATACCAGTGAATTCTAAAGGAAAATGTCAGGACATCTGTGCATGAACTGAATCTCAAGAGAAGGTGGGTCATGCAGCAAGACAACGACCCTAAGCACACAAGTTGTTCTACCAAAGAATGGTTAAAGAAGCATAAAGTTAATGTTTTGGAATGGCCAAGTCAAAGTCCTGACCTTAATCGAATCAAAATGTTGTGGAAGGACAACATCTTCCAATCAACGCCTCGCCAATCAACAGCGGAAGTAGGCTCGCTGCTCGACAAGCCATCCCCATGCTTCAGCTGCTTGCTCAAAGAGCACTAGGAAGGCTTCTGGATCATCATGCTGGCCCATCTTCGTAAGGGTGAGGTGGAGAGGGTCCACTGCGGTGGTGGTTGAGGACCTCGCCGATGTGAGCAAGTGCCGGAACGCCTGGCAATCTTCCTGCTGGGCCAGCACCAAGGCTTCGAAGCGTTGTTCTTGCTCCTTCTGGAGGGCAGTCAGCACTTGATGTTGGTTCTGCTGAGAGGTAGCGAGGGCATGGATGAGATCCTTGAATGGCAAGGAGTCCATGGGGCTGGCTCCCTTCGGTACTTCTGGGTTTCAGCACCACTGTAACAGTTTCCCTGATGTGGGTGGAGTACAGAAGTACGGCAGGCAGGAGATAATGTTTACACACATGTTTATTTAAGCTTTTCAGCTTCACTTGCTCACTCTAGGACACACACACGTATACACACACAGTCATGTTCTGGTCCTGGGGGCTTTTCTCTTCTCTCCCCCTCCTTTTATGCGCCACCATCACTGCAACACACACGCGCGGGCGCGCGCGCACACACACACACACACACACACACACACTTACCTTCCCCGACCCCACCCTCCATTCACAAACTGATGCTTGGCCACGCCCCCACTGCCACAACACCACTCATATTTTTCATACAAACTACATCCAGGACATCAAGAACCAAAACTGTGACATACTTCTCAATATGTCACTCATGAGGAAATCAATTAATTGTTTTGATAAATTTGGGTAGTTTTTGTATGTGTTTATATAATAAAAAGAAAATCCCACTTTGGCTTGAAAATATGAAGTTTCTCTTCTCGTGTTGAAAAACTTGCATTTTTCATATAAATGCATTGCAGATCTGAGTGACATATTTCCCGAGATTTCTCTCTGATGATGTAATTCCCAATGTTTTCCCACTGACGAGACACATGTTGTCAAAATGGTGAACTGGTTCAAAATTAAAATTCTTTTGATTAACTTGCATATTTTTTGTGGCTATATCTATGTAATATAAAGAACATTACACTGTGGTGTGAAGAAATGAAGTTTATCTTCTTGTGTTGAAAAGTATTTCACTCATTTGCTTCACTCACTAATAATATATACATTCACCACTCAAAAATAAACTTCATATCTTCATGCAACCATATAATATCCTCTATGTATGACAGGGTTCGTGTGTGATTCATGAAACTTTCATATCTCACCAATCCTAGCATAAGAATGATTGGACGTTGAGAGGCATAACACAGCCAAGAAACTTCTCCACCCTCGAAACAGAAGCTCTAATGTCTCAAGACCAATTGAACAAATTATTTCTATTTGGCAGCCTGAAAAGTAATATCAAGTCAGAAAAATAGCAAGTCAGAAAAAAGGTACTATGGAAAGAAATCACTGCTGTGGTCAACAGCATTGCCATCGACAATCAAAATCAAGCTTATATTTAGATTTTTAATTTATACATCTGTGCTAGGCGGCACGGTGGTGTAGTGGTTAGCGCTGTCGCCTCACAGCAAGAAGGTCCTGGGTTCGAGCCCCGGGGCCGGCGAGGGCCTTTCTGTGTGGAGTTTGCATGTTCTCCCCGTGTCCGCGTGGGTTTCCTCTGGGTGCTCTGGTTTCCCCCACAGTCCAAAGACATGCAGGTTAGGTTAACTGGTGACTCTAAATTGACTGTAGGTGTGAATGTGAGTGTGAATGGTTGTCTGTGTCTATGTGTCAGCCCTGTGATGACCTGGCGACTTGTCCAGGGTGTACCCCGCCTTTCGCCCGTAGTCAGCTGGGATAGGCTCCAGCTTGCCTGCGACCCTGTAGAAGGATAAAGCGGCTAGAGATAATGAGATGATGACATCTGTGATATTTTTGACAATATACCGTGTAAAATAGGAGTCTAATATAATAGCTTATATCATAAATTTTTACATGTCGGCTAGGTGAAGAAAAAAATGGTCAGATCTCAAATTTGCCACCAAAAATTACATGATTTAGGAGTTTCTTTAGTTCCTCATTTTAATGATGTTTCAAATCAGTCAGAGCAAGGCACCAGTGGTGTTCAGCCTTCAACTAGACAAACTGGCCTGGAGGCCCACAGAGAGAGAGAGAGAGAGAGAGATCACAGAGCCAGATGTGCCATTGCCAAGGTTTGATGACTGGCAAAGCTCTTGTTTACATAGGTGACCTAATAAGCATCCGAGCAATTACACTGCAAATTGGTTAGCCGACCCATTACTTAATTACCTTTGCCAACTTTGTTGGAGGATGTTAGGTTTTTATCTGCATATTTTTTGTCTGTTCCCAGTGTAACTCAAAAAGTAGTGAATGGATTTTAATGAAATTTTGAGGAAAGGTCGGCCATGGGCCGAGGAACAATTGAGTTGATTTTGATGCAAATCCACTTATGTATGTGGATCCAGGATCTAGATGTTTGTAGATCCACCAACTTTATTGGAGAAGAAGAAAAAAGAAGAAACCTTTATTCATCACATGCACACTTCAAGCACAGTGAAATTCATCCTCTGCATTTAACCCATCTGAAGCAGTGAACACACACACAGAGCAGTGGGCAGCCACACCAGAGCACCCGGGGAGCAGTCAGGGATTAGGTACCTTGCTCAAGGGCACCTCAGCCCAAGGCCACCCCACATCAACCTAACTGCATGTCTTTGGATTGTGGAGGAAACCAGAGCACCCAGAGGGGACCCACACAGGCAACATGCAAACTCCACACAGAAAGGCCCTCGTCGGCCACTGGGTTCAAACCCGGAACCTTCTTGCTGTGAGGCGACTGTGCTAACCACTACACCACCATGGAGGTTATGTTTTCTCCTCCATTTGTTTGTTTGTTTGTTGCTTGCTATTTCCCAACGTAACTCAAAAATAGTGAGGAGATTTTGATGAACTTTTGAGGTAAGGTGGACAATGAGCCAAGGAACAATTGATTAAATTTTGATGCAAATCCATATATGTATATGGATCCAGGATTTTTTTTTTGTCTGTTCCAAATGTGACTCAAAAAGTAGTGAAAATATTTTGATGACATTTTAGAGCAAAGGTTGGCCATGGGCCAAGGAACAATTGATTAGATTTTGATGCAAAAACAAATATGTATGTGGATCCAGATATGTATGCAGATCTAGGGTTGGCAGAGGTATGCACTCTACTGAGTGCCTTTCTAGTCTTTGTACTGTATTCAGTTGACTATAGGTTGAAAGGGATTTGCAAATTTGAATTCTGCTCTTATTTATGTTTTATACAGTGTCAAAACTTCTTAAATGGTTCCCATTATAATGATATACAGTGCCCTCCATGATCATTGGTACCCCTTGTAAAGATTAGTTAAAAAAAAATCCACCTTTTGGTGAAGTAGCTTCATCTCACACTGGAAAAACAAAATAAAACTCCAATCTTATGCAGGGGTTGGAAATGAGTTTTGGCAATTGTATTTTTTTTACAATGTGATTTATTTAGGGAACATATGGCTTTGAATAAGTGTCAGGGCCACTCCAATTGGCTACCATTTTAAAAGATTCAAATATAATCAAATATAATTATAATCCATGATTCCAACTGAGCATTTTTTTAACATTCTACTTCTCGCCTTACCAGTGATAAAGGACACACCAGACACTTGGAATTTACATGTCTGTGCAAGGGGCTAGAAAAGGAGACACTAAACCAATTCCTCCCTGTGGTATTGGTATCTAGTATTGGTATGCAATGTTTTTTAGGGCCTCTGCATGCTCTTGCGACAAGGCTTTCGCAGATAGCTTTTCGCAGACAGTTGTAATTTATCGTTGAGTGGGGATTAATAGGCGTGTGCGATGTTATTCACCGCCACAACGCAAGGGGGCGCGAAGTCGCGAAATCGCTAGGAGTAGTTGGTGGGTGTGGTTAGTGGAGTGTTTATCCTCCGGTTACTTATAATGACTAGAACTGGAGTCGTATAGATGTACATACTTCCTCACTTCCTCGATCAACCGCTCTTCGTGCTGCTCCATCTTCGCTTGTGTTTTTAAAAATGGCGGTAGTGAAAACAAAAAAACCGGGAAAGTAGGGAAGCGGAAGTGCGTGTACAGCAGATGTAGAGTGGACCAATCAGAGCTCTCTTGTCTGCGACGCTGTCTGCGAGGCTTCTGTGGTGGTCACAATTTTTGGGAGGTGCACGCAGAGTGTCTGCGAAGGGGGGGCTACGCAGACACCATCTGCAAGGACTGCGTTGTCAGCATAAATTGGCCTTTAGAGTCTTTGAGCATAGTAGCTGTCAACTCACAGAAATGAGAAAATACCACAACATAATATGCATGTATAAAACTAAGTATGAGTTTTCTGAGTCAATTTTTGATCTTATTAAATAAAAACCTATTTATACATTGCCCTCCGTAGTTTTGTCACCTATTATAAAGATTAGTAAAAAGGGTTAGAAAAAAAATATCCACCTTTTGGGGAAACAGCTTCATCTCAGGGCGGCACGGTGGTGTAGTGGTTAGCGCTGTCGCCTCACAGCAAGAAGGTCCTGGGTTCGAGCCCCGGGGCCGGCGAGGGCCTTTCTGTGTGGAGTTTGCATGTTGTCCGCGTGGGTTTCCTCCGGGTGCTCCGGTTTCCCCCACAGTCCAAAGACATGCAGGTTAGGTTAACTGGTGACTCTAAATTGACCATAGGTGTGAATGGTTGTCTGTGTCTATGTGTCAGCCCTGTGATGACCTGGCAACTTGTCCAGGGTGTACCCTGCCTTTCGCCCATAGTCAGCTGGGATAGGATCCAGCTTGCCTGCGACCCTGTAGAAGGATAAAGCGGCTAGAGATAATGAGATGAGATGAGCTTCATCTCACACTCAAAAAATGAGAAAAATCCAACCTTTAATTGAAATGAATTTATTCAGAGAAAAACAAATCCATCATCAAGAAATAATTGTTTTCAACAACACATGTGCCACTATTATTGGAACCCCTGCATTTAATACTTTGTACAATCTCCCTTTCAAACTCAGAATCAAGTTTATTGCCAAAAATGTTCTCACATACAAGGAATTTGCTTTTGTGACTGGTGCTTGAACAGTTAAGATAGAAAAATTAAAAAATACAAAAGTAGTAATATAAATAGAGTAAAAATAAAAATAATCTCATCATCTCTAGCCACTTTATCCTTTTCTACAGGGTTGCAGACAAGCTGGAGCCTGTCCCAGCTGACTATGGGCGAAAGGCAGGGTACACCCTGGACAAGTTGCCAGGTTATCACAGGGCTGACACATAGACACAGACAACCATTCATACTCACACCTATGGTCAATTTAGAGTCACCAGTTAGCCTAACCTGCATGTCTTTGGGCTGTGGGAGAAACCGGAGAACCTGGAGGAAACCCACGCAGACACGGGGAGAACATGCAAACTCCGCACAGAAAGGCCCTCGCCAGCCACGGGGCTCGAACCCAGGCCTTCTTGCTGTGAGGCTACAGCGCTAACCACTACACCACCATGCCGCCCTTAAAAAGAATCTAAAATATGCAAATTTGAGAAGTGGACATATTTAAGTGGTATGTGCATGGGTTGTTTTGAAGTCCAAGCTGTAGAGTTTGTCCTGGAATGTGCAAAATAGGTTACAGGATGAAGATGAAGAAGAGTGAATGTGTGAGAAGAACAGAATATGTGCAATGGGTTAAATAAATATCCAAGCTGTACAATGTGTGCTGGAATGTGCAATAAAAGTTCACAAAATGAAGATGTATGACCCCAGGCCTTCTTGCTGTGAGGCTACAGCGCTAACCACTACACCACCATGCCGCCCTTAAAAAGAATCTAAAATATGCAAATTTGAGAAGTGGACATATTTAAGTGGTATGTGCATGGGTTGTTTTGAAGTCCAAGCTGTAGAGTTTGTCCTGGAATGTGCAAAATAGGTTACAGGATGAAGATGAAGAAGAGTGAATGTGTGAGAAGAACAGAATATGTGCAATGGGTTAAATAAATATCCAAGCTGTACAATGTGTGCTGGAATGTGCAATAAAAGTTCACAAAATGAAGATGTATGACATGACCATGAAATATGCAAAATCACAGTTCAGAGACAAAGTGCATTAATGTCACAGACTGAAACTGTGAGGGTAAGGCCCAGTCACACAGCCAAAACTTACGATTTACGCATGAATTGCGCATAAATTTCGAGTCGTGCGCGATTCATCAGTGCTGTGCGTAATTCATAAGTTTTTTTGACGTGGAGCATCAGTAGTTGTCAGTGGATGTTCGACGAATCGGGTTTGTGCGCGATTCCAGGTTTTGAGCTGCTCAAAAATATTGATCACGCACAAGTATGCGCGATTGTGCGCCGTTTAACGTAATTCGTGCGTCCTTTGCCGTAGTTCTGACGCGGACAATGCGCAACATATGCGTAGACCGTTAGTGGTTGATCGCAAGAAATTTACCGCTACCGCGCACGTCGATGACTTTTCACTGACGAATAACGCACATATCATGCATGTCTCGCTGTAGTAACACGTACATTTCACTGATATCCACTGACAATCACTGACAAAAAAGTATTAACGCATAAAACACTTATATAACACTTACAAAAACGCATAAAAAACTTATGAAAAACTTATGAATCACTTATGTATCACTAACAACTCACGTATGATTTTTGCCATATAAAAGCAACCATTTCTTGAACTTTTGCCAGTCTTGTCCTTGCTGCCAAGGGGTACACATCCAGCATGAACCCTCAGAGAAGAGATGTCCCGTAACTGCAGGCTATTTATTGTGCGCGGAGCGGATGCGATAGTGACGCCCGCTGTTCACTAGCCATCAGTGAATCATAAGTGATCCATGCGTGATCCATGCGCGCTCTATGCGTTGTTCATCAGTGCTAGTGTGCGGTTCATGCGTGCTTATACGTGGTTCATACGCAGTTTATGCGTGGAGTGTTCGTCAATAAAAAACAGAAATTGTCCCTCTTTTGACCCTATGCGCTGATGTGCGTGACGCACATCCCCAAAAAATGGTCAATTTCTCCATTGACAATCACGCACAAGCCAACTTTATACGTGATTTATATGTGATTTATGCGTGATCGGCTGTGTGACTGGGCCTTTAGAGTCAGTGGGGGTCTCTGACCTTGTTGATGAGGCCAACTGCAGTAGGGAAAAAGCTGGCCTTATGGCATAAGGTTTTGGTTCTAATGGACCGTAACCTCCTACCAGAGGGGAGTGATTCAAAAAGTTTGAGTCCAGGGTGAGAGAGGTCAATGGCAATCCTTTCTGCTCTCCTCAGGGTCCTGGACTCATACAGGTCCTGAAGAGATGGAAGGTTGCAGCCAATCGTCCTCTCAGCAGAGCAAATGATGTGCTGCAGTCTGCCCTTATCTCTGACACGTCACGGTCCACCTGATTCCTGCATACAGGCAGAAATTAAAGTTAAGGAAATGTGTAGTGAGGACATCAAAGACGTGGAGCAATGAGGCTGTGGAGAACCTTCAGACATGCTTGGACTGTACTAACTGGGATGTGTTCAGGACTGCTACCAATAGTCTGGATGAGTACACAGAGGCTGTCACATCTTACATCAGCTTCTGTGAGGACTGCTGCATCCCATCACAAACCAGGGTGAGTTATAATAATGACAAACCCTGGTTCACAGATAAGCTCAGACACCTAAGGTTGCAAAAAGAAGAAGCATTCAGAAGTGGGGGCAGGAACAGGCTTAAATAGTCTCAGAACAAGTTTAGCAAGGTGGTAAGAGAAGCTAAACAACTGTACTCTGAAGAACTCCAATGTCAGTTCTCAGCCAATAACTCTACATCTGTCTGGAAAGGGCTCAGGCACATCACTAACTACAAACCTTCAGCTCCCACTCTGTTAACAACTTGTGCCTGGCCAACCAACTGAATGAGTTCTACTGTCACTTTGAAAGACAGTGGGACTGTCCTGATATCATCCCCCATGACTCCACACTCCAGCTCCTGTCCACCACTCCCACCATGCTGAATTTTCTTAGTATTACCATGATTTGAACAATCGAACGAAAATAGATATGTTTGGTTTTGATCCATATTATTTAAAAAAAGTCAGGCTTTTGTGAAGACAAGACGCTTCTACCGACCATCAAGTATGAATACAGGTCATTTCGTTCCATGACCATTTCATCCAAAGCCTTTTTCACATGCACTATCAGTTATTTTATATTTCAGGTATTTGTTTGTTCAAAAAAAGGAGGAATTCTCAATGGCATTTGACTGAAGCAAAACACATTTTTGTAAAGCAAATGAGTGCCATAGTATGGATCATGTTGAATCTTTAGGTGCCAAGCAGCACTCTCGCGGGGGCTTCATTCGTGATTCCTGGGCCAAGGCGGAGTCCTACTGACCCGAGACCATGCTCTTTCCAAGGGGGAGGTGTCGAGGGAAGTGCCTGTTAAATTTGGCTTCACTGCAAGCTCCGTTGGCCAAGTTATTAATTTTTAAAGCCAGCTGGATCATGTTAAATCTTTAGGCACTGAGCAGTGCTGTCGTGGGGCTTTCATTCATGAACACAGGAATACCTGAAATATAAAATAGATAGTACATCTGAAAAAGGCTTTGGACAGAATATCTTAACTATTGGACAAAATGTTCATTGGACAAAGTGTCCTGATCCCCTTATCTCCTCTCCGTACTAAGCCTCAGAGTTTCCTTTTTCCAAATCACAGACGGACTTCTAAAAAATTGGAATGTGCCATGGTCATGAGTACTGTTGTGACCACAACCAGATACAGCACAAAGATATGGCATAGCTAAAAGAATGCTTAAAGCAGTGGAAAAAATAAAGAGAGTTGTGCATGTGTGACTACGTTTTGTATGGAATGTCGCTTGACCCCGCATTTGTATCTCCACCAACATGGCCGGCATCCGGGTTTCTATTTTGCTTTGATGTCACTTGCAAGTCAAGGATTCTGGAGAGGGACATCAAGAAGCTCTTTAAGAAGCTAAACTCCTGCAAAGCAGCAGGTCACAACTCTGTCTCACCATTTACCCAGAAGCACTGTGCTGATCACCTGTCTCCAGTGTTCACAGATATCTTCAGCACCTCACTGGAGACCTGCCATGTGCCAGCCTGCTTCAAGGCCTCCACCATTACCCCTGTCCCCAAAAAGCCAAGGATCACAGGATTAAATGACTACAGACTATATTTTTATAGCTCCCTGCCCAGGGACCACAGATGCAAATTAGCTTTCTAGCTAACTCTGGTACTAGCGATGTCTTGTACATGGTCCCTGTCAAATAAGCTAATAAACTAAACTAAACTAAACCCATCGCCCTGACTTCTGTGGTTATGAAATCTTTCAAGCGCCTTGTGCTTTACCACCTTAAAGCCATCACTGACCCACTCCTGAACCTCATGCAGTTCGCCTACTTTGCCAGTAAAACAGCACTGCATTTTGACCAATAAGATTTTATAAAGTTGGAGCTCCACAAAAATGGAGCTGCTTCGGAATAAACACTCAAGGTGGGTTTGGCATAAAAAAACAGATGGCTATAATGAAAAGAACCCTATCCCAACTGTAAAATATGATGGAAGTTCTGTGATGTTTTGGGCTTGTTTCCTCCAAAGGCCCTGGAAACCTTGTTAGGGTACATCGCATCATGGACTCCATGAAATACTAGGATATTTTAAATCAAAATCTGGCTGCTTCTGCCAGGAAACTAAAACTGGGTCATCACAGGATCTTCCAGCAGGATAATGATCCAAAGCACATGTCCAAATCAACACAAAATTGGTTAGCTAATCACAGATTCAAGCTTCTGCTATGGCTGTTTCTGTCCCCTGGCCTGAACCCCACTGAAAACCTGTGGTTTGAGCTGATGAGGAGAGTGCAGAAGAGAGGCCCTAAGACCTCTAAGTATTACATGCAGGGGTGCCAATAATAGAGGTACATGCGTTCTTGTTGAAAATAATTATTTCTTAATGAGGGATTTATTTTTCTCTGATTAAATTTATTTCAGTTAAAGGTTGGATTTTTCTCTTTTTTTTCCAGTGTGAGATGAAGCTACTTCAACAAAAGGTGGATTTTTTTTCCCAAACCTTTTTTTTTTAACAAGGGGTGCCAATAATCATGGCGGGCACTGTATGAATAAATGAATTGATGAACTGAGTTCAAAACAGAAAGACAGATGAAGAGCCTTCTCAAAAAGCGAGGGTAGGAATTGAAGAGTGAACCATAATGGTTACTATATTTGACTATGCATCTTCTTTTGTTCCTCTGTTTCTAATTAGGAGGGTTCTGCTCCTTCCCTTCAGACTTCTCTCTGATTCTGGAAGGATGAAATCAGATCACACTCTTGGCAGAGCAATAGTGGTTGAGCTTCCTGGGCATGTTGTACTACTACTACTACTACTAATAATAATAATAATAATAATAATAAATTTGAGCAACAGAAGTTGCTCAATTTATGAACAATTCATCTTACCGATGTCATATGCAGCTTGTTCAAAGTGAGAGACAGTTTTTCATCAGTTAATGCAAGATGAAATATTTATTTAGTTGCTGACTGTAGCCTGTGTTACAAGTCAGAACAACATCAGAGGAAAGCTGTGTAAAGGGAACTTGAAATTGTGAAGATTAAATAAACAATTTCCAGTATAGCTGAAAAAAGCAGTTGATGTTGTCCCAAGTCTAACAAATGAGCAGCATGATTGTTGAGATGTTATAATTTTACATGTTGTGCCAAGGTTATGTGTGAGCTGACATACCCATGTGGTTGATTTTTTTCCCCCTTGGATGTCTGTTTAATAATAAATAGAATATATCTGACAAGATTATGGGAGGGAAGCCATGGTCTAGAGGTTAGCGAAGTAGCTTTGGGACCAAAAGGTCACTGGTATAATTCCCTAGACCAACAGGAATGCATGAAGTACCCTTGAGCAAGGTACCTAACCCCCAATTGCTTGCTGGGTGGGATGTGTCAAAGTCCTGTTGTACATCGCTCTGGATAAGAGCTACTAAATGCCTGTAATGTAATGTAAGATTACCCTCAGTTAGGGACCTACCACAGTTATCAACCAACTGTATATTATACATTATTCACAGAATGTAATTAATTGTATATATTAATTAATTATATGAAAGGCAATGGCTTTATTCTTGAGTTTCTCCTCATCAAATAGCTAATTTTGCTAATTTTGGCTCAATGATGTAAAAAACATGCAAAAGCTACAGACCAGAACTAAATTTCAAGTTTGTAGTGCTTTTTTTGTTTTTAAAGAATAATATACTGCCTGAATTCTGGCAAACAGTAAATAGAGACTTTTGTTTCCATGGTAGAAGTAAGGAAATTAGAATAAAAGACAAAAACATTGAGCAAAGTGAGGTCAATCAGCAAAGATAGTTACTCTAAACTGTAGATGAATAATGAACAGAAATGGCTTGGTGAAATTGCTTCTAGCTGGCATTTTCTATTATTTTAATAAACACAATAGGATGTACAATTTAATCACATTGCACACATGTACAATAGAAACACATTCTTTGTTATTGCACCTCTACAGAGATACAGTTAAACTTATTTATGAAGATCATAGGTTGTATCCTCATGTCTGTGTCTGGTGTCTCCTCCCGCCCAATCTGATGATTAAGGTGTTAATTGCTTTCCCACTTTGCTTTGAATATTTCCAGGGGTATTTTTAAAGGCAGCTGAGAATTTATGAAATGCTATCAAATGTGAAAATTGACTGTGAAAGCTAGATTGTGGACTTGGTGCTATAGTTAAAGGAATATTAATAACCACATTTCCATCATCACCTTTAAATGAGGCATTTGATTTATCACACAGCATTTAGCCTGTTGGAGGTGGCATGGTGGTGTAGTGGTTAGCACTGTCACATTACAGCAAGAAGGTTCTGGGTTCGAACCAGCAGCCGATGAGGGCCTTTCTGTGTGGAGTTTGCATGCTCTCCCTGTGTCTGCGTGGGTTTCCTACCACAGCCCAAAGATATACAGGTTAGGTTAATTGGTGGCTCTAAATTGACCATGAGTGTGAATGGTTGTTTGTGTCTCTATGTGTGTGTCAGCCCTGTGATGAGCTGGTGACTTGTCCAGGGTGTATCCTGCCTTTCACCCATGGTCAGCTGGGATAGGATCCAGCTTGCCCTCTGTGACCCTGCATGGGATAAGCGATCACAGATAAAACAAACAAACATTTTGCCTGTCACAGAAATTGTTTTTTGATACTCCCCCCCCCATTTTTAAGATGATTAAGGTAAGGAATTGCTAAAGGACATCCTCCTGAAAACTCACTTGTAATAAAACCAGCCAAACAGTAAAAGAGAGGCTGTGTTTGTTTTAGCTTGCTCTATGATTGTTATGCAATGCAAATTGTATAACAACATGAAAGAAGGCAGATGACAGATGGTTGTCATTTTTAAAGGAGCAAATTGCTTCAGTGCTCTTGTGGGTTTTTTTTCATGGTGTTGTGTATTTCTTAAGACACAAGAAAAAAATTTCCTTAAGGTGACACAGTGTATATGAGGAAAATTACACCTGACAACTGCTAAGTTTTAAAAAACCTCATTTATTGTTGAAATATTAAAGCTTTACTTTCTCCCTCAGTGAGGGAAGACAGGAGAGAGTATGGGCCAGGGAAGAGAAATGTCAGAGAAACATGCTGTATCTGAGACACAATATTTGACACATATGGTGTACCAAACAATGCAGGAAGCAGCATTCCTTATCTTATTTGAGCAGCAGTTTTAAGGATTTGAGCTCACTCCTCAACAGCCCAATCATAAATCAACATGAAACAAGATAGGAATCAAAAAGTATTATTACATAACAGATTAATGAAACCATCCAGTGCTTGTAAATGACCTGCAGATCAAAAAGACATTGGTTCAATATAGTTCCATTCAGGGCGGCACGGTGGTGTAGTGGTTAGCGCTGTCGTCTCACAGCAAGAAGGTCCGGGTTCGAGCCCTGTGGCCAGCGAGGGCCTTTCTGTGCGGGGTTTGCATGTTCTCCCCATCTCCGCGTGGGTTTCCTCTGGGTGCTCCGGTTTCCCCCACAGTCCAAAAGACATGCAGGTTAGGTTAACTGGTGACTCTAAACTGACCGTAGATATATGTGTGAATGGTTGTCTGTGTCTATGTGTCAGCCCTGTGATGACCTGGCGACTTGTCCAGGGTGTACCCCGCCTTTCACTCATAGTCAGCTGGGATAGGCTCCAGCTTGCCTGCGACCCTGTAGAACAGGATAAAGTGGCTAGAGATAATGAGATGAGATGAGATAGTTCCATTCAACCTTCTTTAAGTGTCTTCACTTTATCCTTCCCAATGTCAGTTTCATCTGAGGTCAGCCTTTGGTAATACAGATTTCTTTGTATGCCAGTTTCCTTTATTGAAATGCATAGCATTTTAGCTAACTGATATTGTTTTGCTGCTTTGGAGATTCTAATTCCATTACTCTGGAATTAGAGGCATATTATCTGGTCTTAATAATTGCTCTGTTTAAGCCTTTCCTCTACTCATGATGTACAGTGCTTTGCAAAAGTATTCATCCCCCTTGGTGTTTATCCTGTTTTGTTGCATTACAAGCTGGAATTAAAATGGATTTTTGGGGGGTTAGCACCATTTGATTTACACAACATGCCTACCATTTTAAAGGTGCACTTTTTTATTGTGACACAAACAATAATTAAGATAAAAAAAAACAGAAATCTGGAGTGTGCATAAGTATCTACCCCCCAAGTCAATACCTTATAGAGCCACCTTTTGCTACAATTATAGCTGAAAGTCTCTTGGGGTAGGTCTCTATTAGCTTAGCACATCTAGCCACTGGGATTTTTGCCCATTCCTCAAGGCAAAAGTGACTTGCCCGACTTATCACCTAGGACTTATAAGCTAGGACTTATAACCGGTAAATGCTGTCTTCCTTGTTGTATTCTCACCACATGGTGAGACTGGAGTGACATCTCCAGGGAGCATGCCAGGGCAAAGTGTATGGAGGCCTTGCGCTGCCCATACAACAGGGCCCCCTTCTCGACCTCATCGACCGAGTCCAAAGGAGTGCAGGGCACTACGTTTGGGAATGATTTGGTTGCAGAAGCTGCTGGAAGGGTGACAGAGTCAGTGACCAACCGCCTGTGGGACTTCACTCCGGGTTTTTCTGTAGGGGTTAGCTCCCTTAACCTTGTGCTCTCCTGAGACTAACCCACAAGGCAGTAGGACTATTTGCCCATAGCTAGCTCCAACAGTTTTTTTTTGGGGGGGGGGGGTATGCTCCCCTAGACCTGATGTGTTGTGCATTGAAACAGGGGCACCTCAGGTAGGATGTGGCTTGAAGCCATATACTGACGGTTTTCACCATGGAGAGGCTTATGGCCACTTGACAGTGCCATGTATCCAGGATCCCCCTGGACTCACTTCACATGGTGCCGGATATGGGGAGACCAGTGTAGGATGCCACAAGGGCTGCTACAAAGGTGCTACTCCTCCAGTGATCCTTGCCCCCTTTGGCTTATCTCTTCTATTAGAATCTAATAATCGATTGTAAAGTGTATTAAAGGGATGCAAGATCACTCCCTGTTACAGATGGGAGCCCAGGAATTAAAACAAACTGGTTTGAATTGTATGTATTGTATTTAATGGATGTGCCAGAAGCCAACATAAAACCATGCATGCAGGGCATTCTCAGTCAAAATGGATTAAGGATTGAAAAGTGGAGTCTAGTCCAGGGCTTTTCAAAGTGTGGGGCGCGCCTCCCCTAGGGGGCGCCAGAGTTCTTTGGGGGGGGTGCAATGTGAGGAAAAATAAACCAGAATAAGTTACTATTGCGGACATTTAGCGAACTTCAGCTAGCCTTTGCCAGAGACAAAATGGATCAATTTTTAGTACCTAAAGCTACAGTGAGTGAGGAGACAGAGTCTGGGCCAAGCAAAAAAAGAAGGAAGTATGACCACAATTATTTAAAGTTTGGATTTTCATGGACTGGATCTGAAGATGCTCCACTGCCACAGTGTGTTGTCTGCCAAGAGGTGCTAGCTAACGATGCTATGAGATGTTTAAAATGTGTAAAGCAAGATGTTTTTTAAAAAAGCACAGATGTTTAAAATGTGTAAAAAAAGATGTTTTAAAAAAGCACAGATGTTTAAAATGTGTAAAAAAGATGTTTTAATAAAGCTCATATGTTTTAAATGTGTAAAAAAAGATGTTTTCAAAAAGCACAGATGTTTTAAAATGTGTAAAAGAAAAAAATAAAAATGTGTACAACAACCTTTTTTTTTTAAATACGAATGGAACATTAAGTATAGCAACAACAAAAATTGTAAGGGGGGGCGCTGTTGTTTATTTGCTCTCTGGGGGGGCTGACTCTCCCACACTTTGAAAACCCCTGGTCTAGTCAATTAACACAAGAACTTACTGCCATGTTTGAGTACAGCAAACAAGCAAGTTATTAAAACCAAGAAGTACACTCAAAAAAAAGTGGATATAGAAAACACTCAATGGGATAGATCCTTACACGCTAACAAAGACGGATTTTTCCTATTAGTTGGAAAATTATCCATCCGCTGAGTTATCCAATGGATGGATAATTTTCCATTGCAAACTACCTGGGGCTGCAGACATCGTTCTACACAGACAAACAGATGAAAACCTGGAAGAGCTTGGAGGAGTACAACTTTTTATATGTGGCTGGGTTAAAGCTCTGGGGATCAAGACATTACAAGATAGATGGCGGTAGATGGATCTAAGTGCAGGAAGTATGTTTATTAGCAGGCGTGATATTTACAAAAATAAAACACAAAGCAGAATATTTAAACAACATTATAAATATGGCTATAAACAAACGTGACAGTGAAAATGATAATACTTTGCAAAGCCTCTGTGAAAACAGCTTCCGTATCGGTGTGTGCTGATTGTGCTCAGTACTGTATAAGGTGTTTCCTATAACGACTGGGTCCCAAGCTCAAACACAACATGCTCCATGAGCACACGCGGCCGCTTGAGTTGTGCCAGGCTCAAGAGCGCAAAGGTGTGACAGTCAGGTGTTTACCTGCTGTGTGACCACAACTTTTACCTCACATGTACAGTGGTGCTTGAAAGTTTGTCCACCCTTCAGAATTTTCTATATTTCTATATAAATATGACCTAAAACATCATCAGATTTTCACACAAGTCCTAAAAGTAGATAAAGAGAACCCAGTTAAACACATGAGACAAAAATATTATACTTGGTCATTTATTTATTGAGGAAAATGATCCAATATTACATATCTGTGAGTGACAAAAGTATGTGAACCTCTAGGATTAGCAGTTAATTTGAAGGTGAAATTAGAGTCAGGTGTTTTCAATCAATGGGATGACAATCAGGTGTGAGTGGGCACCCTGTTTTATTTAAAGAACAGGGATCTCTCAAAGTGTGATCTTCACAACATGTTTCTGGAAGTGCTTCATGGAATGAACAAAGGAGATTTCTGAGGACCTCAGAAAAAGCATTGTCGATGCTCATCAGGCTGGAAAAGGTTACAAAACCATCTCAAAAGAGTTTGGACTCCACCAATCCACAGTCAGACAGATTGTGTACAAATGGAGGAAATTCAATACGCTCCCCAGGAGTGGTCGACCAGCAAATATCACTCCAAGAGCAAGGCATGTAATAGTCAGGAAGGTCACAAAGGACCCCAGGGTAACTTCTAAGCAACTGAATGCCTCTCTCACATTGGCTAATGTTAATGTTCATGAGTCCACCATCAGGAGAACACTGAACAACAATGGTGTGCGTGGCAGGGTTGCAAGGAGAAAGTCACTGCTCTCCAAAAATGAACATTGCTGTTCATCTGCAGTTTGCTAAAGATCACATGGACAAGCCAGAAGGCTATTGGAAAAATGTTTTGTGGACAGATGACCAAAAAAGAACTTTTTGGTTTAAATGAGAAGCGTTATGTTTGGAGAAAGGAAAACACTGCATTCCAGCATAAGAACCTTATCCCATCTGTGAAACATGGTGATGGCAGTATGATGGTTTGGGCCTGTTTTGCTACATTTGGGCCAGGATGGCTTGCCATCATTGATGGAACAATGAATTTTGAATTATACCAGCAAATTCCAAAGGAAAATGTCAGGACATCTGTCCATGAACTGAATCTCAAGAGAAGGTGGGTCATGCAGCAAGACAACGACCCTAAGCACATAAGTCATTCTACCAAAGAATGGTTAAAAGAAGCATAAAGTTAATGTTTTGGAATGGCCAAGTCAAAGTCCTGACCTTAATCCAATTGAAATGTTCTGGAAGGACCTGAAGCGAGCAGTTCATGTGAGGAAACCCACCAACATCCCAGAGTGGAAGCTGTTCTGTATGGAGGAATGGGCTAAAATTCCTCTAAGCTGGTGTGCAGGACTGATCAACAGTTACCAGAAATGTTTAGTTGCAGTTATTGCTGCACAAGGGGGTCACACCAGATATGGAAAGCAAAAGGTTCACATACTTTTGCCACTCACAGATATGTACTGTAATATTGTATCATTTTCCTCAGTAAATAAATGACCAAGTATAATATTTTTGTCTGATTTGTTTAACTGGGTTCTCTTTATCTACTTTTAGGACTTGTGTGAAAACCTGATGATGTTTTAGGTCATATTTATGCAGAAATTTAGAAAATTCTAAAGGGTTCACAAACTTTCAAGCACAACTGTATATTGCCACCAAAATGCCTCATTTTCATCAATAACCTATCACAAAGCATCGTGAGCTGTAGTGTGACTGTAGCTTAATGAGGTGGATGTGACATCAGATGCAACCCAGCAATAGTTCCCCACTATGAGTAAAAAATTAACTTCAACTTGGAAAAAAAAAAAATCATGTCCCACTAGCTGGTGCTTCATGGCCCACTAATGGGCCACGGCCCAGTGGTTGAGAAACACCGCACTACACCACCATGCCGCCCTCTCATTGACTATCATGACAAACTTCGAGAGTCATACCTAATTGCAATTTTCAGACAATCTTAATAGAAGATGATTAGAAGTGCATTGGTTCCTTGCATCGATTTGTTTAAATAAGCAAAAGCATTAGAGTAGAAACAAAGAGAAACCTCTTCTAAGATCAATAGCCTTGGCCAACTATCAGCATCTGTGTTCATCATGATAAAAATTGCAATAATTTCTCCCACTGCAACAGTAATGATCAGTAATATAATAACAGTAAGATTGAGTACAACCCCTGGAGCTTATGCATGCACTTACAG
The DNA here is from genome assembly GCF_027579695.1 of Neoarius graeffei. NCBI lineage: Eukaryota > Metazoa > Chordata > Actinopteri > Siluriformes > Ariidae > Neoarius > Neoarius graeffei. Next base: position 66,216,092 of record NC_083569.1, on the reverse strand, counting down.
GCAAAATGGAATTACGTAATCAATTACGAACTCCTCTAATGCTATTCCTTAACACAATCATGCAGGATGCTCTTGTCACAGAGCCATGATTATTATCAACCTCCTCCACCGACGCCACAAACCTCAACTAGTATGATATCATCAAAGGAGCTGTGCAACCAGAAAAAAACAAGGGCAAAAGACCATCACAGATTTCAGTTCAACAGAATAGACCAAGAAAGAGATGTGGCTCTGTGGTAGAGACAAGGAGAGATTTAGTGGAGATCGCGTTGCCCTGGCATCAGAACCCCCCACCTAAAGCTCTCCATTCAGACATTCACTCATCAGTCAAGTCCCTATTTATACCCACTTACATTAGCCAGACCTCACCTTTGCGTCTGTTGGGTGTGCCAGCCAGTTTCTGTCAGGCTTGTAGTACTCAACTCAAAATTTTCTTTAATGACTTGGACTTGACTCAGACTTGAATACTGGGGACTCAGAACTGGACTCAGACTTGAGGTTTAATGACTTGACTACAACACTGGTTTCTGTTAAACAAGTCTAAAGAAATCGATAACAGTGGTATGCCATTCAACAAGTCAGATGGAGGGAAAAGCATTTCCAAGAATCTTTAAGCAAGAATGTTGCCAATTTTCTTTGTATTATGAAAGCACAAGCTCTAGTAGTTTTGCATAAAGCAGAAGATTTCAGATTGACTACTAGTTCTCTTGGATCTAGTAGGCTATTTAGCTTACATTTGCATCTTTGCCCTTTACACTGTGAAATTCCTCCATATCCCCTGAATCGTTTAATATTATGAACTGTACTGTAGAGGGTGAAATACCCAAATCCTTTCCTATCTTCCTTTGAGGAGCATTGTTAAAAATATATATATATTGATTTTTTTTTTTACACATTTGTTAACAAACTGCAGATCCTTGGCCCATCTTTGCTGCTTAAAGTCTGTGGCTGTGTCCAAAATCACTCACTCATTCACTACTCCCTACTCATGATCTAGGGAATTCTATATAGAGGACTATATAGTGAGCTCATTGGTAAAATGAAAAAAACACTTTCGGACACTACTCTGCCACGCCGTTATTTACGTGATTACTGTCACACAATTAAAATGTGCCAGATCAGTAGGCTGGTGGGTTTTCAAACAATAATAAATACTTATTTTTTTCACTGTCTGGTTTCCATCAAATCCTGCGCTCTGATTGGCTGGTAAGTGGGTCCGTATCCTATGATACGGACCCCAGTTACAGACCTCTGGCGACTCGCTTGTTCACAACGATAACAAACAGACTAGCAATTTTTGTCAACGTTTATTTTTGCATTTCTCAGGAGAATAGCATTAATTTTACATCATGGATAGCGCTAACGACAGTATTCACAGCGAAAGCGAGTTTTACTACCCTGATGAAGACGAAATAAAAGAAAACATTTCAGGAGAAAGCTAAAAACCTGTAACTGTTGCTAATGCCGAGCAAAAACATGTCTGAATCCTGAATGACTCAATTTTATATAAATAGGGGACTACATAGGTGGCAAAATGTAGTTTTTTTCCTGCTATGGAAGTGCACTTGTATACTGAGGAGGAAGCAATTTGCATTACAGCCGTTAATGAGGATTCAAAATGGCGTCTCACCTCGGCTCGGTTTTCCCTTTCGGGCGCTCTCGTTTTCTGTTAGAATTTGGTAAAGAAAAAAAAATATATATATATTATTTACCAGCTTAAGGTTGGTCTGTATGGTGAAATACCATGACCTCAGCCTTGAGGGCCTCGGTCAGTACTTTCAAGACCTCGGTCACGGTATTTCATGATATGGACCTCCCAGCTGGTAAATAACATATATGCATTTTTGAGATAAATACATATTCTGAGCATATTTCCCACATTAATAAGTACAAAGTACTTTGTGTCTGCTGCATCTTTCAGTTCTTGTAAATCAAGGCTGAATACTTTCTTCTTTGCTGCTGCTTTTTATTAAATGAAATTTGAGGCTTTTGATTAATTCCTCGCTCTGCACTGTAACTTGTATTATTGTATTTTATGTCTTATTCTATTTTAGCTTATTTCCTATTCTCTTACTATTTAATTGTATTTGAATGTCCATTTATAATGTGTTTCTTCCTCCGTCCAATCACCCCAAGACACTTGTTTTTTTTCCCTTCAACGCGACTGCAATGCATGATGATGTATATTGCTTGGTTAGTGATCATCGGTTGTACAATACTTTTCATGATGCATTGTGGGATACTATGAGTCCACTACATAGGGTGCAATAGCTAATTTTCAATATAGATTCGGACAGCACTACAAAATGGCAAACTAACTATATAGTCCACTATATAGTGAGTAGGGAGTGATTTCTAACACAGGGTAGGCCTTTTCCAGGATCCTGCTTTTGCACTAAATCATGATTACAATCACCTGTTGGCATCACCTGTTTCAAATCACCTTATTTATTTGTTTTACCTTGTTTCTAGCCCTAAATTATCCCATCCCAACTTTTTTGGAATGTGTTGCAAAACACAGGAATGGCTGTATATTAAAAAATGAAATTAAGTTAACCAGATCCAACATAAAATATATTGGGTTGATACTGTCTGCAATGAAATACAAGTCAAGGTATATTTAGAAATCACTGCTTTCTTTTATTTGCATTTTCCTCTTCTTTCAGCTACTCCAATTAGGGGTCACCACAGCTGATCATCATATTTGATTTGGGATGAGATTTATACTGGATGCCCTTCTTGACACAACCATCCCCAGTCTATCCAAAATTGGGACTAGTACTTGCCAGTCAGCTAACCATTTTTGTGTTGATTTGGACATGTGCTTCAGATTATTGTCCTGCTGGAAGATCCCGTATCAACACAGTTTTAGTTTCCTGGAAGTGGCAGCCATATTTTGATTTAAAATGTCCTGGTATTTCATGGAGTCCATGATGCCATGTATACTAACAAGGTTTCTAGGACCTTTGGAGGGATAACAGCCCCACATCATCACAGAACTTCCACCATATTTTACAGTTGGGATAGGATTCTTTTCATTATAGCCATCCTTCTTTTTATGCCAAACCCACCTTGAGTGTTTATTGCCAAAAAGCTCCATTTTTGTTTCATCAGACCATCAAATGTGGGTCCAGTCAAAGTTGTAGTAGTGTTTTGCAAACGCCAGTCATTTTTCTGGCATACCTTCCAAATAATCTGGTGGCATGTAGGTGGTGTCTGATGGTGATCTGGGGACTTGGAAACCCCAAGATTTTACTTTTTCTTGTAATTCACCAACAGTGATCCTTGGGCGTTTTTTTTTTTTTTTGGCCTCTCTTACCATCCTCCTCACTGTATGTGGGGGCAAAATAAACTTGGCTTCTCTCCCAAGCAAGTTTTTAACAGTTCCAGTTGGTATTTTTAAGTTCGTTTCTTAGACAAGGATTTTAAGATCGTACCTTGTTGACAGTTTCGGCGTGAAACTTCCGCCTTCCTCAGAATTGTCACCAGATGTCAGGTGGTGATGTGCCTTATCAGCTGATGTTACGTTACGGAGGCGTGAATGTCCTGTCCGATTTGACAGGTAGTCCATGCCTCCTGCTGTCAGGTCGCTCCCCCAGGACGGCACTCCAGGTGTGTGACAGCGTGTACGCTCCCTCATCCCGGTTTATTGTCCTTTCTGCCCGCTTGCGTATCTCCACTGCCTCTAAAATCCAACGCTGGTATTTATTTTCTTCAGCGCGAATGACTCTGGCCTCTTCCCAATTCATTATGTGATTTTGTCGTTTGCAGTAGTCTGAAATGGCTGATTATAGGTTTTCTTGGTATGCTTTTTCTTTTTCAGATCTTGTGTGTCTTTTTGTTGTTTCTTTCTCACACTCTATTTGGTGTTCTTTCCTTCATGTATGGAAGCATCTGCCCGTTTCACCAATATAGACTTTGTTACATGAACGGCAAAGGATTTCATAGATGACTGTGGCAGCGGGGGCATGGTCATGCGCCGGTCTGTGACAGGAGGGCGGAGTCAGGGAAGGTGAGTGGCAGAATCACTACACCTGATGGCAATTAACCTGTATTTGTGTGTCTTCCCAGTAACCGCGCCCTATTTAAGGAGGCAGAGGGAGAGCAGAGGGAGAGCTTTCCCCGGACGAGACTGCAGTGTGTGTGTGTTTGTCTCTGTCTCGGTGGAATTGTCTACTGAAAAGTGTGGCAATAAAGCCTGAATTGAATCCAATCTCTGTCCTGCCATCCTCTGTGCTTCACCCACCCATTGGGAACTTACCACAGTGGTGCCGAAACCCGGGATCGTGGAGCACCAACTCAGCAGCCCCATGGAATCCTCCCCGTTCGCCGACCTGGTCCATGCCCTCGCCATGGCTCAGCAAAGCCAGCACCAGGCGCTCGTCACACTCCAAAAAGAACAAGAGCGGCGCTTCGAAGCCCTGGTGCTGGCCCAGCAGGAAGATCGCGAGGCGTTCTGGCATCTCCTCGCGTCGGCAGGGTCCACCAGCACTTCAGCCGCAGGCCCGTCTCCCCTCACTGTCACCAAGATGGGCCCGCAGGATGACCCTGAGGCGTTCCTGACGTTGTTCGAACAGGTCGCCGAAGCCTCGGGGTGGCCGATGGAGCCGCGCGCCTCCTCCCCCTGCTAACGGGAGAGGCACAGCTGGCCGCACTACAGCTCCTCGCCGACCGCCGGCTGGCCTATGCGGACCTCCGCCGGTCGAGCTGGCGGAGGATCATCTGGCGGCTGTCCTGGCAGCAGGACAGCAGATGGCAGCTTCTCTTCTCTCCTCTCTCTCTCTCTCTCTCTCCCCCTCCTCCTGTGTCCTGTCCTCACCCCATTCCCCCACCTCGGAGGCGGGGGCCGGCACCACCCCAGCCGGCCCGCTGCACCCATGGTGACCTCCCGTTTCTCCCTTCTGTGTCTGTCTCTCCCCCACCTCAGGTGAGTGAGCCCCAGATCACCGGTGCAGAGGGAAAGCCCGGGCCGGTTTGCTGGCGCTGTGGGGAGCCGGGCCACATTCAACAGCACTGCACAGCAATGGAAGTGGGCGCGGTGGTTCGGATCCCCGACGCGCCAGAGGCCGCCCTCGATCGGGCCGGAGCATATCGCATACAGGTGAGTATCCAAGGGGCTACATATCAGGCGTTGGTGGATTCTGGTTGTAATCAGACCACAATTCGCCAAAGCCTGGTTCAAAACAAGGCATTGGGGAGAGCACAAGGGGTGAAGGTGTTGTGTGTGCACGGGGATGTTCACCGCTACCCTTTGGTGTCGATCCACATTATTTTCAGAGGGGAAAAATTTATAGTGAAGGCAGCGGTTAATCCTCGCCTTACCCACTCTTTAATTTTGGGGACTGATTGGCCGGGATTTCGGGGTTTAATGACGTGCCTAGTAGAGAGTGGGTCCTGCCATTTGACAGGGGGAGGTCCCGGTGTCGCTTTGGCGGGAGCAGCTGTCACAGAGCCGTCTACGTCATCTCCGCGTCAGAGTGAGGAGCTGCCGGGTCCTCCTCTCTCTATTGGGGAATCCCTCACGGATTTCCCATTAGAGCAGTCGCGAGACGAGACTCTGCGGCATGCGTTTGACCAAGTGAGAGTAATCAATGGTCAAACGCTCCAGCCGAATGCCACCCCGTCCTTCCCCTACTTCACGATTATGAAGGATAGATTATACCGAGTGACGCAGGAAACTCAAACTAAAGAGCGAGTCACACAGCTTTTAATTCCGAAGAGCCGCCGGGAATTCGTATTCCAGGCAGCTCACTTTAATCCCATGGCTGGACACTTGGGGCAGGATAAAACACTAGCCCGAATAATGGCCCGATTCTATTGGCCGGGGATTCGCGGCGATGTCCGTAGGTGGTGTACGGCATGCTGCGAATGCCAGTTAGGAAATCCAGCGGCCATTCCAAAAGCACCTTTGTGCCCTCTACCATTAATCGAGACCCCGTTTGAGAGAATTGGGATGGATCTCGTCAGGCCATTAGATCGGTCAGCACGAGGGTACCGCTTTATATTAGTTCTGGTGGACTATGCAACGTGATACCCAGAAGCAGTGCCTCTGCGCAATATCTCAGCACCCAGCATTGCAGAGGCACTCTTCTGCGTCATCTCCTGAGTTGGAATCCCGAAAGAGATTCTGACTGATCAAGGCACCTCGTTTATGTCACGTACACTGAACGAACTGTATGGGTTGTTGTGGATTAAGCCGATCCGCACCAGTGTGTATCACCCACAAACGGACGGTTTAGTAGAACGGTTCAACCACACCCTCAAAAATATTATTAAAAAATTCGTGAGTGAGGACGCACGTAATTGGGATAAGTGGCTCGAACCCTTGCTGTTCTCAGTGCGAGAGGTCCCCCAAGCCTCCACGGGGTTCTCCCCATTCGAATTATTATATGGGCGTAAGCCACGCGGCATCCTAGATGTGCTGCGGGAAAATTGGGAGGAGGGACCTTCACAAAGTAAAAACGAAATCCAGTACGTTATGGACCTGGGCACAAAACTCCACACACTCACCCACCTAACTCAGGAGAATTTGCGGCAGGCCCAGGAACGGCAAGCCCGCCTGTACAACAAGGGTAGAGAGTTCACTCTGGGAGATAAGGTACTCGTACTGTTGCCCACGTCGAGCTCCAAATTGATCGCCAAGTGGCAAGGACCCTTTGAGGTCACACGGCAAGTTGGGGACGTCGACTATGAGGTGAGGCGAACGGACAGGGGTGGAGCGCTACAGATTTACCACCTCAATCTGCTTAAACTCTGGAACGAGGAGGTCCCCGTGGCGTTGGTGTCGGTAGTTCCAGAGAAGGCGGAGCCGGGGCCGGAGGTTCAAAAAGGGACATTGGCATCACGTACCTCTCCGGTCCCCTGTGGAGACCACCTCTCCCCGACCCAACTCACAGAGGTCGCCCAGTTGCAGACCGAGTTTTCGGATGTGTTCTTGCCCCTGCCCGGTCGCACTAACCTCATAGAGCACCACATAGAGATGCCTCCAGGGGTGGTAGTGCGTAGCCGCCCTTAAAGACTACCCGAACACAAAAAAAAGGTGGTTCGGGAAGAACTTCAGACAATGCTCGAAATGGGCATCGTCGAGGAGTCCCACAGTGACTGGAGGAGCCCGGTGGTCTTGGTACCCAAGGCCGACGGGTCGGTCCGGTTCTGTGTGGACTATAGAAAAGTCATCGCGGTGTCTAAATTCGATGTGTACCCAATGCCTCGTATTGACGAGCTGCTTGATCGACTAGGCACGGCTCGCTTTTATTCGACACTGGATTTGACGAAGGGATATTGGCAGATCCCCTTGACTCCATTATCCCGGGAAAAAACAGCCTTTTCCACACCGTTCGGCTTGCACCAATTCGTCACACTTCCTTTTGGGCTGTTTGGGGCCTGCTACGTTTCAGCGGCTGATGGACAGGGTCCTCCGCCCCCACACCACCTATGCGGCCGCATACCTGGATGATATAATCATTTATAGTAACAACTGGCAGCGGCACTTACAACACCTGAGGGCCGTCCTTAGGTCGCTGAGGCGAGCGGGTCTCACTGCCAACCCGAAGAAGTGTGCGATTGGGCGGGTGAAAGTACGGTATCTGGGCTTCCACTTGGGCAACGGGCAGGTGCGTCCCAAAATTAACAAGACAGCAGCAATTGTGGCCTGCCCGAGGCCCAAGACCAAAAAGGGGGTGAGACAGTTCCTGGGGCTGGCTGGCTACTATCGTAGGTTTATACCTAATTATTCGGACGTCACCAGCCCGCTGACTGATCTCACTAAAAAGGGGGCACCAGATCCGGTCCAGTGGACGGAGCAGTGCCAGCGGGCTTTCTCTGAGGTAAAGGCTGCACTGTGTGGGGGGTCACTATTACACTCCCCTGACTTTTCTCTCCCTTTTGTGTTGCAGACCGACGCGTCGGACAGAGGGCTGGGGGCGGTGTTGTCCTAGGAGGTGGAGGGGGAGGACCGCCCCATCCTGTACATCAGCAGGAAGCTGTCGGTGCGTGAGGGGCGCTACAGCATCATAGGAAAAGAATGTCTAGCAATCAAGTGGGTGGTCCTCGCCCTCCGGTACTACCTGCTGGGGCGCCCTTTCACCCTCTGTTCGGACCACGCACCCCTCCAGTGGCTCCACCGCATGAAAGATGCCAACGCGTGGATCACCCATTGGTATCTGGCACTCCAACCCTTCAATTTCAAGGTGGTCCACAGGCCGGGGGCGCAGATGGTCGTGGCGGACTTCCTCTCCCGTCAAGGGGGGGGCAGTCGGCTGCATGCCGGATGGCCGCCTGGCCTGAGTCGGTCGGTGGGGGTATGTGGCAGCGGGGGCGTGGTCAAGCGCCGGTCTGTGACAGGAGGGCGGAGTCAGGGAAGGTTAGTGGCAGAATCACTACACCTGATGGCAATTAACCTGTGCTTGTGTGTCTTCCCAGTAACCGCGCCCTATTTAAGGAGGCAGAGGGAGAGCAGAGGGAGAGCTTTCCCCGGACGAGACTGCAGTGTGTGTGTGTTTGTCTCTGTCTCCGTGGAATTGTCTACTGAAAAGTGTGGCAATAAAGCCTGAATTGAATCCGATCTCTGTCCTGCCATCCTCTGTGCTCCACCCACCCATAGGGAACTTACCACAATGACATTGCATTTGTTGTCCGGTTGTATTTTGTCTTTGGGGTGAACTAGCAACTGTCAGAGGTTCTTGTATGGTTTGACCGGGGTGTTGATATAATATTTCCTCATGGATCGTTGGATGCATTCTGTGACTCCTTTTATGTATGGTGGTGTAACAAAGCCCCGGTTTGCTTTTTCGGTGTTTTTTCTTGTTTGTTTGTTTTTTTCCTTTGTTTGTGTCTGTAATTTCCCTTTTCGGATTGCCCATGGTGGATATTGGCAGTTTTTTAATACCTGTTGGATGTGTTGGTCCTCCTCCTGTCTATCTTTCTCCTCTGTGATGTTCTGTGTTCGGTTGTATAGTGTTCTGATTACTGACATTTTATGTGCGATGGGATGTTCAGATGTCCAGAGAAGATATTGGTCGGTGTGTGTAGGTTTTCTGTATGTTGTAATTCTAATGTTTCCTTCTGTATGGTGTATTTTTAAGTCCAAAAAAGCTATTGTCTTGTCCATTTCCTCTTCGTGTGTGAATTTTATGTTGCCTCTTGTCTGTGGAGTTTAGGTGAACCGTGAGTTGTTGTGTGTGGCCTGTTTTGATTATTTCGAGGATGTCATCAACATATCGTTTCCAGAAAATGGGTTTACAGTCGTCCGGTGCTGTTTCTATGGCTCGGGTTTCCAGATCCTCCATGAAAAAGTTGCATAGACTGGCAGATAGCGGGTCCCCCATTGCAAATCCCTCTTTTTGTCTGTATATTGTACCTCTGAATTGGAAATATGTAGAAGTCGAAATAAAATGTAACAGTTTTGTTATGTCCTGTGCTGTAAGTTTTGTGCGTTTTTTCAGAGTTCTGTCTGCCTTTAACCGGTTTTCTACTATGTTTAGTGTGTTTGTGACCGGTGTTTTTGTAAAGAGGGATATGACGTCATGTGATACGAAGATTTCATCCTTTTCTATCTTTATTTCCTTTAATTCTTTCGCCAGTTGTTTTGAGTTTTTGCAGTGGTATTCCATAAGTCCGAGGAGTGGTTTGATTATGTCTGCAAGTGCCTTAGAAAGGTTGTAGGTAACTGATCCTATGCTGTCTACAATGGGTCTTAGTGGTGCTCTGGGTTTATGAATTTTCTGTGTGCCGTATATCCGGGGGGTGATGTTTGCTGTGGGGATGAGGTGGTTGTATGTTTGTTTATCAATTTTGTTGTCATCCAGTAACGGTTTAAGTAATAACTTCAGTCTTTTTTTCTTTTCCTCCGTCGGGTCTTTTTTGAGTACTTCATATGTGTTTGGGTCTGTGAGCATTTTATTCATTTGTTTTTCGTATTGGGTAGTGTCCAGGATAACCGTAGTCCTCCCTTTGTCAGCCGGTAGTATTGTTATTTTGTTGTTCTTTGCAAGTGTCCTGATGGCTTCTATTTCCTGTTTAGCTGTGTTTTTGGGTGGCAGTTTAGCTGAGATGAGGATACCTGCTACTTCGTTTCTTAATGCAGCCTTCTGTCCTTGATCCTGTATCATGTTGCATGATAGTTCCTTAGCCAATATGAATTCTTCATGTGGGATTCTATTTGGTGTAATGGCATACCAGTAGTTAAGGCCCCGTGAGAGTATAGTGCGTTCTGCTGTTGTTAGTGTGTGTTTAGACAGGTTGCAAATCCATTTTTCGTTTGTTTGCTTGTCCTTGCATTTATTTTGTTTCTTTTTCCTGATGAGCCTATTCAGTTTTTCAATGTGACGTGTTTTTGTTTTTGAGAACTCTTGTTCTTGTATTGTATTCAGATCTCATCTCATCTCATTATCTCTAGCCGCTTTATCCTTCTACAGGGTCGCAGGCAAGCTGGAGCCTATCCCAGCTGACTATGGGCGAAAGGCGGGGTACACCCTGGACAAGTCGCCAGGTCATCACAGGGCTGACACATAGACACAGACAACCATTCACACTCACATTCACACCTACGGTCAATTTAGAGTCACCAGTTAACCTAACCTGCATGTCTTTGGACTGTGGGGGAAACCGGAACACCCGGAGGAAACCCACGCGGACACAGGGAGAACATGCAAACTCCACACAGAAAGGCCCTCGCTGGCCCCGGGGCTCGAACCCAGGACCTTCTTGCTGTGAGGCGACAGCGCTAACCACTACACCACCATGCCGCCTTGTATTCAGATGCTCTTCCATATTTTTTTCCATGTCACTACTGAGTTTGAACCGGCATTTGAAATCTTGTGTTCGTTGTGCTATTTCTGTGTTTAAATTGTTGATTTTGTTTGTCGTGCATCTGATCCTTTCTCTTACCAGAGTCATTCGCGCTTTTTCGATGGTCCTTTCCGCGTTTCTTGTTGGAATTGGATTTTTGATGTAGAGGCTTGCTGGAATGATGCCCTCGTCCCGGCAGCGGAGATTGAAGCGGAGATGGTTTCTTTGTCGTGCCAGTTTTTTCCGTAATTTTTCCAGGTAGCATACCTCTTTGGCACTATCTTCTCCATAACTTATTTTTAATATGTAGTGGAAGTTCATTATGTCTGACTATTTAAGTATTTTTAAGTTCGTTTCTTAGACAAGGATTTTAAGATCGTACCTTGTTGACAGTTTTGGCGTGAAACTTCCGCCTTCCTCAGAATTGTCACCAGATGTCAGGTGGTGACATGCCTTATCAGCTGATGTTATGTTATGGAGGCATGAACGTCCTGTCCGATTTGACAGGTAGTCCACATTTTTATTATTGCACTAATAGTAGAAATGAGCATTTGCCACTGAGTAGCTAATTTTGTTTTATAACCATTCCTTGATTTTTGAAGGTCAACACATGTCTCCCTCATGTGGTTTGTGTCTTCTCTTTTCTTTACCCAGTTGATGGATGACTAAGGGAATTTCACCACTGTGTCACCTCATATTTGTACATCTGTTCATCAGAAAGTCATAGGTTACAGTGTGAAAGTTCCTGCAACTCCAATCAACTCAAAAATGTACAATTTAAATGGGAAACATGCTTCAGTTGCATTATGTTCACTATAATTTCTAGGGGTGCCAATAATAGTGGCACATGTGGTTTTTTGTTGAAAATTATTTCTTAATGAGGGGGTTGTTTTTCTGCAAATAAATTTATTCAATTAAAAGATGCCATTTTCTCATTTTTGTGGCTACTGCCTCATATAGAGGCTGTAGCCAATCTGTCATTGTGTTGTAAGAATGAGTGTAACAATAGCACACTGTGCATGCGCATACAGGTGCTCCTATTAAAATGACTGGTGAGTGTATACAATTCGGTTCACCATTCAAAATAAATGGAATAGACTTAAGAAATCTCTTTCAGACAGGTTTATGCTTATTACCAAGGGAAAGTGCGTTCCTGTTTTAAAATATACTCCAGGTTGCCCCCTTTTCCTCATCTTCTTTGGCCAGTGGTCCCATGTGTGATGTCGTTGTGAAGTACTTCCGAGTTCTTACGGGAAGTTGTTGAAAAGAGTTTTGAGACCACTGAGCTCTTGCACCAGGCCTTTTCCAGGAAATGAGAGTTTCGGTCATGGCGACAGTGTGTGTATGTCAGCCTCGGTTTGGAGGTTTCAGTTTCAAAAACTGTAAGAGGTAAGAGTAGAATAATATAAAGTACAGACACTTGGTATATTTTACTTCTGTGATTTTTAAATTGTTCATTTTTGGATTACACTTCATTTTTGTGACTACTGCCTCAGAGAGGAAATTATATATATATATATATATATATATATATATATATATATATATATATATATATACATACAGTGTGTGTATATATATATATATATATATATATATATATATATACACACACACACATATGTATATATATGTATATACACATATATAAAATAGATGGAATTTGTAGAGAATATAGCTACAGCTATAGATAAGAAACAATACGCTGAAGGTGTTTTTGTTGATTTACATAAAGCATTTAACACAATCATTCTTTACTTCTGCAGAAATTGGAGCATTATGGCATAAGAGGTGTTACTCTAAATTGGATAATAAGTTATTTAAATAATAGGTTTCAGTATGTAAAAATTAATAATACTGTGTCACATCTTAGAAAAGTAACTTGTGGTGTTCCACAAGGATTGGTATTGGGACCTAAGTTATTTATACTTTATTTGAATGATATTTGTACAGTATTTAATAAGTTTAAATTTATTGCATTTGCAGATGATACAAATTTATTTTGTTTAGGACCAGATATTAAAGAATTGTTGATAACAGTAGAAAAGGAGTTGATCAGGTTAAAAGAATGGTTTGATATCAGTAAGTTAGCATAAAATGAAAATAAACCAAAATTTATGGTGTTTAGTGGGGTTAGGGCAAATTATGAAATTCAATTAATCCTAAATGGAGTTGAGGTTGAAAGAGTATATGAAATTAAATTCTTGGGAGTAATTTTAGATCATAAATTCAGTTGGAAGACACATATAGAATATATAAAACAGAAATTATCTAAAACTATTGGTATTATTTACAAACCAAGTGAGTTTTTGAACAAGAAATGTCTGCATACATTGTATTTCTCACTTATAATGCCATAATCAAGTCAACTTTATTGTCAAATATGCTACACATACTCGATATACAGCACAGATGAAATTTCAGTCCTCTCTGACCCACGGTGCAAACAGGCAATGCAATAAATAAAAACAGAATAACTGAAATAAACAATATACACCCCCGATTCCAAAAAAGTTGGGACAAAGTACAAATTGTAAATAAAAATGGAATGCAATAATTTACAAATCTCAAAAACTGATATTGTATTCACAATAGAACATAGACAACATATCAAATGTTGAAAGTGAGACATTTTGAAATGTCATGCCAAATATTAGCTCATTTGAAATTTCATGACAGCAGCACATCTCAAAAAAGTTGGGACAGGAGCAATAAGAGGCTGGAAAAGTTAAAGGTACAAAAAAGGAACAGCTGGAGGACCAAATTGCAACTCATTAGGTCAATTGGCAATAGGTCATTAACATGACTGGGTATAAAAAGAGCATCTTGGAGTGGCAGCAGCTCTCAGAAGTAAAGATGGGAAGAGGATCACCAATCCCCCTAATTCTGCGCCGACAAATAGTGGAGAAATATCAGAAAAGAGTTCGACAGTGTAAAATTGCAAAGAGTTTGAACATATCATCATCTACAGTGCATAATCTCATCAAAAGATTCAGAGAATCTGGAAGAATCTCTGTGTGTAAGGGTCAAGGCCGGAAAACCATACTGGGTGCCCGTGATCTTTGGGCCCTTAGATGGCACTGCATCACATACAGGCATGCTTCTGTATTGGAAATCACAAAATGGGCTCAGGAATGCTTCCAGAGAACATTATCTGTGAACACAATTCACCGTGCCATCCGCTGTTGCCAGCTAAAACTCTATAGTTCAAAGAAGAAGCCGTATCTAAACATGATCCAGAAGCGCAGATGTCTTCTCTGGGCCAAGGCTCATTTAAAATGGACTGTGGCAAAGTGGAAAACTGTTCTGTGGTCAGACGAATCAAAATTTGAAGTTCTTTATGGAAATCATGGACGCCGTGTCATTCGGACTAAAGAGGAGAAGGATGACCCAAGTTGTTATCAGCGCTCAGTTCAGAAGCCTGCATCTCTGATGGTATGGGGTTGCATTAGCGCGTGTGGCATGGGCAGCTTACACATCTGGAAAGACACCATCAATGCTGAAAGGTATATCCAGGTTCTAGAGCAACATATGCTCCCATCCAGACGACATCTCTTTCAGGGAAGACCTTGCATTTTCCAACATGACAATGCCAAACCACATACTGCATCAATTACCGCATCATGGCTGCATAGAAGAAGGGTCCGGGAACTGAACTGGCCAGTCTGCAGTCCAGATCTTTCACCCATAGAAAACATTTGGCGCATCATAAAACAGAAGATATGACAAAAAAGACCTAAGACAGTTGAGCAACTAGAATCCTACGTAGTGGATGTTCATTATGTCTAATTATTACAAATATTTTAAGTTCGTTTCTTAGACAAGGATATTTTTTAAGCTTTTTAAGCTTCGTTAACGAGGTAACAAGCTTAAAAAATCTCCTTGTCTAAGAAACAAACTTAAAATATTTATAACTAGAATCCTACATTAGACAAGAATGGGTTAACATTCCTATCCCTAAACTTGAGCAACTTGTCTCCTCAGTCCCCAGATGTTTACAGACTGTTGAAAAGAGAAAAGGGGATGTCTCACAGTGGTAAACATGGCCTTGTCCCAACTTTTTTGAGATGTGTTGTTGTCATGAAATTTAAAATCACCTAATTTTTCTCTTTAAATGATAGATTTTCTCAGTTTAAACATTTGATATGTCATCTATGTTCTATTCTGAATAAAGTATGGAATTTTGAAACTTCCACATCGTTGCATTCCATTTTAATTTACAATTTGTACTTTGTCCCAACTTTTTTGGAATCGGGGTTGTAAACAGTATAAACACTCTAGATAAGAAATAGACATAGACTAAATACTCACAGGTATATATATATACATACATACATATATACACATTTTATATAATATATATAGAGGGTGGCACAGTGGTGTAGTGGTTAGCGCTGTTGCCTCACAGCAAGAAGGTCCGGGTTCGAGCCCCGTGGCTGGTGAGGGCCTTTCTGTGCGGAGTTTGCATGTTCTCCCCGTGTCCGTGTGGGTTTCCTCCGGGTGCTCCGGTTTCCCCCACAGTCCAAAGACATGCAGGTTAGGTTAACTGGTGACTCTAAATTGACCGTAGGTGTGAATGTGAGTATGAATGGTTGTCTGTGTCTATGTGTCAGCCCTGTGATGACCTGGCGACTTGTACAGGGTGTACCCCGCCTTTCGCTCGTAGTCAGCTGGGACAGGCTCCAGCTTGCCTGCGACCCTGTAGAACAGGATAAAGCGGCTAGAGATAATGAGATGAGATTATATATATATATATATATATATATATATATATATTAGAGCAAAGGACATAAAATAAACAGTCAAGGGCACTTGAGGTATAGCAGGTAAACAAGAAATAAGCAGTATAAACAGTAAACTAATAGCTGTTAAGGTGAGGTATTGCGGAATAGTGCAAATAAGCGAGGTAAAGTGAACCGTGCAGACCCTGAGTTCAGTGTGCTAATGAATGTTGAGAGTATATGTGTGTGTGTGTGTGTGTGTGTGTGTGTGTGTGTTGTGGGGGGGACTGTAAGGGTGACATGATGTCAGATGCTGAAGGGGGGTCAGGGGGGTGTGCGGGCAGAATCTGTGGCAGGGGGCAGAGGGGGGAGGAGGGGCAGAACAGGGTGGGAGTTGAGCCTCCTGACCTCCTGGTGAAAGAAACTGTCCTTGAGCCTGCTGGTTTTGGCCCGGAGACTCCACAATCTCCTCCCCGACAGTAGCAGGCTGAAGAGGCTGTGAGATGGGTGGGTGGGCTCACCTGCAATCCTGATGGCTTTTTGGGTGAGGCGGGAGTTATAGATATCCATAAGAGAAGGGAGAGAGACATCAATGATCCTCTCAGCTGCTCTCATGATGCGCTGCAGAGTCTTGCAGCTGGACACAGTGCAGGCGCCGTACCACACAGTGATGCAGCTGGTCAGGATGTTCTCGATGGTGCCTCTGTGGAATGTGCATATGATGGGGCTGGGGCTCTTGCTCTCCTCAGTTTGCGGAGGAAGTACAGACGCTGTTGGGCTTTTTTGGCCAGTGATGCGGTGTTGTTGCTCCAGGACAGGTCTTCAGAGATGTGCACACCCAGAAACTTGGTGCTGCTCACCCTCTCCACTGCAGCACCGTTGATAGTTAGTGGAGCATGCGGGGTGTGCGCTCTCCTGAAGTCCACAACAATCTCCTTCATCTTCTCCACATTCAGGTGGAGATTGTTGTCCTTGCACCACATGGCCAAGTGGCTCACCTCACTCCTGTAGGTTGTCTCATCGCCATTGTTGATGAGACCCACCACAGTCATGTCATCTGCAAACTTAATGAAGAGGTTGGAGCTGGACGTTGGTGTGCAGTCGTGGGTCAGCAGAGTGAAGAGGAGCGGGCTCAGCACACATCCTTGGGGGGCCCCCGTGTTCAATGTGATGGTGCTGGAGGATTTGCTGCTGACCCGTACAGCCTGTGGTCTCCCCGTCAGGAAATCCAGCAGCCAGTTGCACAGGGAAGTGTTGAGTCCCAGCTGGTCCAGTTTATGAATGAGCTGCTGAGGAATGATTGTGTTGAATGCTGAGCTGAAGTCTATGAACAGCATTCTGACATACGAGTCTTTTGTCTCCAGGTGGGTGAGGGCTAAGTGGAGGGCAGTGGAGATGGCATCATCGGTCAAACGGTTGGACTGATATGCAAACTGGAAAGGGTCCAGGGCGGGGGGGAGGGCAGACTTGATATGCCGCATGACTAGCCACTCGAAGCACTTCATGAGGATGGGAGTGAGTGCGACCGGGCGGTAGTCATTGAAGCAGGAGGGAGATGGCTTCTTTGGGACTGGGATGATGGTGGTGGCTTAGAGGCACGTGGGGACAACAGCCTGGCTCAACGAGATGTTGAAGATGTCTGTAAAGACATCTGTGAGCTCCTCGGCACAGTCTCTCAGGACACGACCAGGAATGTTATCAGGACCTGGGGCTTTCCATGCATTTGTTATCCTTAGAGCTCTCCTCATGCTGTCTGGGGACAGTGTCAACACCTGGTCGCCAGGAGGTGGTGGGGTCTTCTATGCTGTGGTGCTGTTGTCTGCCTCAAAGTGAGCAAAGAAGTTGTTCAACTGATTCAGCAGAGAGGTGGAGTTGTCACAGGTCTGCGGCGAGGGCTTGTAGTCTGTGATGGTCTGAATCCCCCGCCACAGGCTCCTGGTGTCTCTGCTGTCATTGAAGTAGTCAGCAATGTTCCTGGAATACTGTCTCTTGGCCACCCTGATGCCTCGTGACAGGTTGGCCCTAGCTGTCCTCAAGCCCACCTCGTCCCCAGCTCTGAAGGCGGTGTTCCGAGCCCTCAGGAGCCTGTGGACTTCCCCTGTCAGCCATGGCTTCTGATTGGCCTGATTGGAGATGGTTCTGGTGACTGTAATGTCATCCATGCACTTCCTCATGTAGGCAGCGATGGTCTCCGTGTACTCCTGGTTCCAGAGTTGTTTGTGACGAGTCCTTTTTTTTCCCTCGAGTGTTGCTGTTAATTACTAATCTTTTTAAAAACATTTCTCCAAATAATTTTCCAGTATCATCTTCATTTTTATTGTACTGTCGCTTTCCTTTTTGTACTTTCTGCTTTCACTTTCCTTTTTCTGTTTTTTCTTTTTTCGGAAGAACGCCAAGACCGGAAGCTAGCTTTCTTTTTCTTTTTTTCTCCTCCTGCGTAAAGACCACAAGCAGAGGCCATCCACATTGGATCTGCTTTAATATTGACAGATCTTTGATTAAGAGTCTGTGAATCCTTTCATCATGGCACACCTTCAGCCTGTTCAGTGTGCTGAGTGGAGGATGTTTAGTCATTCTTCCTCTGTCGTGAGCAATAGCTTTACTTGTGATAAGTGCAGATTAGTTAGCTCTCTGATGGAGAAGATTACAGTGCTAGAAGTGCGTGTCCAGGCTTTAGAGAAGGCCAGTGAGCTTGAGAACAGTGTAGTTTCTGTAAGGGAAAGTCTGGATGCCCTAGATGGAGTTAGCAATCCCCCAACTCCAGCATTAGAGCCCTGACAGTGGGGTGAATGGGTGAAGGTTCGGCGGCATAAGCATAGAGCCAAAGCTACCACTGAGGTTCACCCACTGGAGCACCACTCCTCTTCGCGTCACGTGTCGAACAGGTTTGCTCTCCTTAGTGATGCACTCACTGAGAAACCTGAAAGAGCTCTGGTTATAGGGGACTCTATCATACGGCATGTGAAATTTGCTCAGCCTTTAGGGGCACCAGTAGCTTTAATCAGTATACCGGGAGCCAGGGCACCAGACATAGCAGGTAATCTTAGGGTCCTAGGCAAGCACAGGTTCTCAAAGATAGTTATCCATGCAGGGGCTAATGATATACGCCTTCGTCAGTCTGAGGTTACGAAGAGTAACTTTGTAGAGGTGTTTAAATTAGCGAAGGCGATGTCCAATGCTGTAGTATGCTCTGGCCCCATCCCAATGCGGTGTGGCAATATAGAGCTTACAGCAGGTTATGGTCGCTGAACTGCTGGCTGTCCAGGTTGTGCTCTGAAAACAGTGTGGGCTTTATAGATAATTGGGCTAATTTTGAGGGCACTGCTGGCCTGTTAGGGCAGGATGGTATCCATCCCACTCGGGAAGGTGCTGCTCTCATTTCCTGCAGCATAGGTCATAGTCTCAGAACAGGCCTAGTTAATTTCTGACAATCCAGAGCAAAGGCCAGGGAGCAGATGAACAGGCTAAACCGACTGTCTGCTAGCTGCACAGAGTCATCACTCAGGGTCCACTACATCGAGACTGTGTCTGTTCCCCGAGCTAAACAAAAAGGTAGAAATATTCAGAGTGTTTGTTCCAGTAACCTAATCAATATAAAATTAGATCATACTGACTGTACAGCTGCTGCCAGCACCTTTGATCTAAAGGTGGGGCTATTAAATATTAGATCTCTTATATCTAAAACACTAATGTTTAATGAACTCCATTACTGATCAGGAGTTTAATGTACTTTGTTTCACTGAAACATGGTGTGGCAGCAGGGGCGTGGCCAAGCGGCGGTCTGTGACCGGAGGGTGGAGTTGGGGAAGGTAAGTGGCAGAATCACCGCACCTGAGATTGATTAATGTGTTTGTGTGTCTTCCCCAGTGACCGCGCCCTATTTAAGGAAGAGAGGGAGAGCAGAGTGGGCTCTCTCCCCAACCAGGCGACGGGAGTGTGTGCGTGTGGATATATGTGTATAGTTAAGGCTGAAAAGCTAAAATAAACGGGTTTTGTGAACTCAGTTCTGGCCTGCCATCCTTCTGTGCTCCACCCACCCATCCGAACTGCTACAGTGGTGCCAAAACCCAGGATTTGGAGTGCCGAAGCAGAACAGCCCCATGGAGTCCTCCCCTTTCGCCGAGCTGGTCCACGCCCTCACCACGGCCCAGCAAAGCCAGCACCAGGCACTAGTCGCCCTCCGGAAGGAACAGGAACAGCGGTTCGAGGCCCTGGTGCTGGCACCTCCTCGTGTCGGCGGGGTCCACCGCTGTGGGGCCATCCCCCTTCACCCTGACAAAGATGGGCCCGCAGGACGACCCTGAGGCCTTCCTCACGTTCTTTGAGCAGGTGGCAGAGACCTTGGGGTGGCCGATGGAACAGCACGTGGCGCGCCTCCTCCCCCTGCTAACGGGAGAGGCGCAGCTGGCCGCACTACAGCTCCCCGCCGACCGGCCTACACGGACCTTCACCGGGCCGTCCTCCAGCGTGTGGGACGCACCCCTGAGCAACAACGGCAGCGCTTCCGCGCTTTGCGCTTGGAGGAAGTCGGCCGGCCGTTCGTGTTTGGCCAGCAACTCCGGGACGCCTGCGGGCGGTGGTTGAGGGCCGACAACTGCGACGCCTAGGGGATTATCGACCAGGTGGTGCTGGAGCAGTTCATCGCGTGTCTACCGGAGCTGCAGAGTGGGTCCAGTGCCACCGCCCGGCATTGCTGGATCAGGCAATCGAGCTGGCAGAAGACCATTTGGCGGCTGTCTTGATGGCAGGACAGCAGACAACCTCTTCTCCCCTCTCCTCTCTCTCTCCTCCTGTGTCTCATCCTCGCCCCGTTCCCCCACCGCAGGGGCTGGCCCCACCCCAGCCGGCCCACCGCACCCACGGTGCCCTCCCATTTCTCCCTTCTGTGTCTGTCTCCCCCCCCCCAGATGAGTGAGCCCCAGAGCACCAGTGCAGAGAGGAAGCCCGGGCCAGTTTGCTGGCACTGCGGGGAGCCGGGCCACCTCCAACGGCAGTGCTCGGTAATGGAGGTGGGCGCGGTGGTTCGGATCCCCGATGCGCCAGGAGCTGCTCTCGATCGGGCCGGAGCATATCACATACCGGTGAGTATCCAAGGGGATACACATCAGGTGTTGGTGGATTCTGGTTGTAATCAGACCTCAATCCATCAAAACCTGGTGCATGATGAGGCATTGGGGGGAGCACAATTGGTGAAGGTGTTGTGTGTGCACAGGGATGTTCACAGCTACCCTTTAGTGTCGGTCCAAATTTTTTTTCGAGGGGAAAACTTTATAGTGAAGGCGGCGGTTAATCCTCGCCTTACCCACTCAATAATTTTTGGGACGGATTGGCTGGGTTTTGGGGAATTAATGAGTCACCTAGTGAAGAGTGGGTCCTGCCGTAGTTTAATAAGGGGAGGTCCCAGTGTCGCATTGGCAGGAGCAGCTGTCACAGAGCCGTCTATGTCAGCTCCACGTCAGAGTGAGGAGCCGCCGGTTCCTCCTCTCTCTCTCGGGGAATCCCTCGCGGATTTTCCATTAGAGCAGTCACGAGACGAGACTCTGTGGCATGCATTTGACTAAGTGAGAGTAATCGATAGTCAAATGCTCCAGCCAAGCGCCACCCCGTCCTTCCCCTACTTCACGATTATGAAGGATAGATTATACTGAGTGACACAGGACACTCAAACCAAAGAGCAAGTCACGCAGCTTTTGATTCTGAAGAGCCGCCGGGAATTGGTATTCCAGGCGGCTCACTTTAATCCCATGGCTGGATACTTAGGGCAGAATAAAACACTAGCCCGAATAATGGCCCAGTTCTATTGGCCAGGGATTTGCGGTGATGTCCGTAGGTGGTGTAGGCCATGCCGCAAATGTCAGTTAGTAAATCCAGTGGCCATCCCAAAAGCACCTTTGTGCCCTCTCCCATTAATCGAGACCCCGTTCGAAAGAATTGAGATGGATCTCATCGGGCCATTAGATCGGTCAACACGAGGGTACCGCTTTATATTAGTTCTAGTGGACTATGCAATGCGATACCCGGAAGCAGTGCCTCTTCACAATATCTCAGCACGCAGTATTGCGGAGACGCTCTTCCGCATTATCTCCCGAGTTGGAATCCCGAAAGAGATTCTGACTGACCAAGGCACCGCGTTTATGTCACGTACACTAAATGAACTGTATAGGTTGTTGGGTATTAAGCCAATTCGCACCAGCGTATATCACCCAAAAATGGACGGTTTAGTTGAACGGTTCACTCGGACACTCAAGAATATAATTTAAAAAATCGTAAGTGAGGATGCACGTAATTGGGATAAGTGGCTCGAACCCTTGTTGTTTTCAGTGCGAGAGGTCCCCCAAGCCTCCACGGGGTTCTCCCCATTTGAATTGTTATACGGGCGTAAGCCACGCGGCATTCTAGATGTGCTGCGGGAAAATTGGGAGGAGGGACCTTCACAAAGTAAAAATGAAATCCAATATGTTATTTACATGAGCGCAAAACTCCACACACTCACCCACCTAACCCAGAAGAATTTGTGGCAGGCCCAAGAACGACAAACCCGCCTGTACGACAAGGGTACACGCCTCAGGGAGTTTGCACCGGGAGGTCCCTGTGACATTGGTGTCGGTGGTTCCGGAGAAGGCGGAGCTGGGGCCGGAGGTTCCATAGGGAACATTGGCATCACGTACCTCTCCGGTCCCCTGTGGAGACCAACTCTCCCTGATCCAACTCGCGGAGGTTGCCCAGTTGCAGACCGAGTTTTTGGACGTATTCTTGCCCCTGCCTGGCCGCACCAACCTCATAGAGCACCACATTGATACGCCCCCGGGGGTGGTAGTGCGTAGCCGCCCTTACAGGCTACCCGAACACAAGAAAACAGTGGTTCGGGAAGAACTCGAGGCCATGCTTGAAATGGGCATCGTCGAGGAGTCCCACAGTGACTGGAGCAGCCCGGTGGTCTTGGTACCCAAGGCCAATGGGTCGGTCCGGTTCTGTGTAGACTATAGGAAAGTCAACGTGGTGTCTAAATTCGATGCGTACCCAATGCCTCGTATTAGATTAGATTAGATTAGATTCAACTTTATTGTCATTACTCAGTATAAATACAGGGTAACGAAATGCAGTTAGCATCTTATCAGAAGTGCAAATAGCAGAAATGCAGTATAATACAAATAAATACAGTATGTGCAGATAAGCAATATGTATAGATGAATGCAGCTATGTACAGCTAGTGCAAATGAGACAGTTATAGTGAGTAGAGAATGTACAGATAAATAAATAAATAGGATGTTCAATAGTTCTGTGCAGTATATGTACAGTAGTTAAGGGAGAAGTAACTACAGGTAGGGCTATAAAAAAGGTGGTTATAATTATCCTTAAAGCTATATACAGAAGTAGCTAACTTGCTATGCAGATGTCTTGTGAATATAAAAGAATAAGAGTTGAATAGGCATACAGAATATACACATATACATCTGTGCAGTATATGTACAAAAGTTATTGGAGAAGTATGTACAGGTAGGGCTATAAAAAAGGGGTGGTTATAATTATCCTTAAGGCTATATACTGAAGAACTAACTTGCAATACAGATGTCTAGTAAATATACAAACAATAAAAGTTAAATAGGCATTCAGAATATACACACACACATACATACATACATACATACATACATACATACATATATACACCTATACATGCACACCTAAACTCAAGTGTGGATGTAAGCATATACATATATACACACATATGCAAGACTGGCTGTGTAAATAGATCCAACAGTAGATAATATGTACAGCTATGGAACCAGATGTGCAGTTATCAAGTGCAACAAGAGTCAATACAGGTAGAAGGAGGGTGTGGGATCACCTGCTGGCAGAGTTCAGTAGGGTGACAGCTGTGGGGAAGAAGCTGTTCCTGTATCTGCTTGTTTTGGTCTGCAGACTCCTGAATCGCCTCCTGGACGGGAGGAGCTGAAAGAGTCTGTTGGCTGGGTGGGAAGAGTCTCTGAGTATGCTACGTGCCCGGCGCACGCATCTCTTCTTGTAGACTCCCTCAATGTCCGGAAGTGGAGCACCTATAATGCGTTGGGCAGTTTTCACCACCCTCTGGAGTGCTTTGCGGTCAGCAGCAGAGCAGTTTCCATACCACACTGTAACACAGTTAGTCAGGATACTCTCTACTGCACAGCGGTAGAAGTTGCCCAGGATGACAGCAGACAGGTGGTTTGTCTTCAGTGTTCTTAGGAAGAAGAGACGCTGATGGGCCTTCTTGATGAGGTGGGAGGTGTTGGTAGACCAGGTCAGGTTCTCTGAGATGTGGGTCCCCAGGAATTTGAAGCTGGAGACACGTTCCACCTCCATGCCATTGATGTGGAGGGGGGTGTGGGTGCCTCCCTTCTCCTTCCTAAAGTCCACGATGATTTCTTTTGTTTTGCTGGTGTTAAGGAGCAGGTTGTTGTCCGCACACCAAGCAGCAAGGTGTTTAACCTCTGACCTGTATGCCGACTCGTCGTTGTTGCTGATTAGTCCAATCACTGTGGTGTCGTCTGCAAACTTTATGATGGAGTTGGATCCATACATAGGTCTGCAGTCGTGGGTGAAAAGAGAGTAGATGAAGGGGCTCAACACACATCCTTGCGGAGTTCCTGTGCTGAGTGTGAGGGTGGAAGATGTGATGTGGTCTGACCTAACGTGCTGTGGTCTGTTGGTCAGAAATTCCATGATCCAGTTGCAGAGGGAGGTGCTGATTCCAAGGTCTGTGAGTTTTGTGATTAGCTTGGCGGGGATGACAGTGTTGAATGCTGAGCTGAAGTCCACAAACAGCATTCTTGCATAAGTGTTTTTATTGTCCAGATGTGAGAGTACACAGTGCAGCGCTGTGGAGACTGCATCCTCTGTACTTCTGTTACTGCGGTAGGCGTATTGATGTGAGTCGAGTGTGGGGGGCAGACAGTCTTTGAGGTGTGCCAGGACCAGTCGTTCGAAGCACTTCATCACTATAGGAGTAAGTGTCACTGGGCGGTAGTCATTTAGGCACTTTGGGGAGGAGTGTTTTGGCACTGGCACAATGGATGTTGATTTAAAGCACACCGGTACTACTGCTTGGGCCAGGGACAGGTTGAAGATGTCCATGAATACTCCTGAAAGCTGCTCAGCACAAGCTCTGAGCACACGTCCTGGAATACCATCAGGGCCCGCAGCCTTGCGTGCGTTGATGCTACTCAGTGCGTTTTGGACGTCTGTGTGTGAGAGAATGAGCAGCTGAGGGTTAACAGAGGGTGTGATCTTTATGGCCTTTTCTTTGTTGTCCTTATCGAAACGGGCATAGAAGTCATTTAGCTCGTTTAGGAAGGACACATCTATGGTGGCAGATGAGGTATTGCTGTTCTTGTAATCCGTGATGGCCTGGATGCCCTCCCACATGCGCCGGGGGTCGTTGTTCGCAAAGTGTTCCTCCACCTTGAGCTTGTATTCGTGCTTGGCCTTCTTGATGCCCCTCTTCAGTTCTGCTCTGGATGTACTGTAGGCGAGTGCATCTCCCAATCTGAACGCATTGTTACGTGCTTTCAGCAGGAGCCGCACTTCCCTGTTCATCCAAGGCTTCTGATTGGGGTATGTGGTGATCTGTTTTTCTGTGGTAACACTGTCAATAGTGGTGTTGATATGCTCTACTACTGCATAAGTGTAAGAGTTAATGTCTATCTGGGAGCCACAGGTAGCCTGGGAGGCAAACACACTCCAATCTGTGTCGTGATGAGTTGCTCAATTGACTAGGCACAGCTCGCTTTTACTCTACACTGGATTTAACAAAGGGTTATTGGCAGATCCCCTTGACTCCATTATCCCGAGAAAAAAAACGGCCTTTTCCACACCGTTCGGCTTACACCAGTTTGTCACACTTCCTTTTGGGCTGTATGGGGTGCCTGCTACATTTCAGCGGCTGATGGATAGGGTCCTCCGCCCCCATGCCACCTATGTGGCCGCCTACCTCGACGAGATCATTATCTATCATAATGACTGGCCGAGGCACCTCCAACATCTGAGGGCTGTCCTTAGGTCGCTGAGGCGAGCGGGTCTCACAGCCAACCCGAAGAAGTGTGCGATTGGGCGGGTGGAAGTACGGTATCTGGGCTTCCACTTGGGCAACAGGCAGGTGCGTCCCCAAATTAACAAGACAGCGGCAATTGCAGCCTGCCCGAGGCCCAAGACCAAAAAGGGGGTGAGACAGTTCCTGGGGCTGGCTGGCTATTATCGTAGGTTTATACCTAACTATTCGGACGTCACCAGCCCGCTGACTGATATGACTAAAAAGGGGGCACCAGATCCGGTCCAGTGGACAGAGCAATGCCAGGGGGCTTTTTCTGAGGTAAAGGCTGCACTGTGTGGGGGACCACTTTTACACTCCCCTGACTTTTCTCCCCTTTATGTTACAGACGGATGCGTCGGACAGAGGGCTGGGGGCTGTTTTGTCCCAGGAGGTGGAGGGGGAGGACCGCCCAGTGTTGTATATCAGTAGGAAGCTGTCGGTGCATGAGGGGCACTACAGCACCATTGAAAAGGAGTGCCTAGTGAACAAGTGGGTGGTCCTCGCCCTCCGTTACTACCTGCTGGGACGCCCTTTCACCCTCTGTTCGGACCACGTGCCCCTCCAGTGGCTCCACCGCATGAAGGATGCCAACGCATGGATCACCCGTTGGTATCTGGCACTCCAACCCTTCAACTTCAAGGTGATCCATAGGCCAGGGGCGCAGATGGCCGTGGTGGACTTCCTCTCCGGTCGGCTGCAGGCCGGACAGCCGCCCGGCCTGAGTCGGGCGGTGGGGGTATGTGACAGTGGGGGCGTGGCCAAGCGTCGGTCTGTGACCGGAGGGCAGAGTCGGGGAAGGTAAGTGGCAGAATCACCGCACCTGAGGTTGATTAATGTGTTTGTGTGTCTTCCCTAGTGACCGCACCCTATTTAAGGAAGAGAGCGAGAGCAGAGCAGGCTCTCACCCCAACCAGATGACGGGAGTGTTTGCGTTTGTATATGTGTATAGTTAAGGCTGAAAAGCTAAAATAAACGGGTTTTGTGAACTCAGTTCTGGCCTGCCGTCCTTCTGTGCTCCACCCACCCATCCGAACTGCGACACATGGATTAAGCCAAATGAATATATAGCATTAAATGAAGTGAGTCCTCCTGGATACAGTTATATACACCAGCCTCGTCTTACTGGTAGAGGAGGAGGCGTCGCGGTTATTTATAATGATAATCTATGTGTAACACAAAAACCTGGTTATAAATTTAATACATTTGAAGTTCTTCATACTCATATAATGTATGTAGCCTCGAAAAATAGGTCTACCCAGTTAATTCCATTACTTATTATTTACAGGCCCCCAGGACCATATTCTGAGTTTCTTTCTGAATTTGCAGATTTTATCTCAGATCTGGTTATTTCCTTAGACAAAGCTTTACTAGTAGTAGTCGGAGATTTTAATATTCACTTCAATAACCCAGAAGACCCTTTAAAAACAGCATTTGTGTCCATTTTAGATTCAGTAGGGATTAATCAGAATGTCATAGGACCGACCCATAATGGTGGTCACACCCTCGATCTAATACTAACATTTGGGTTAAACGTCGACAATATAGTCATACTTCCACAGTCTGAAGTTCTCAGATCATTATCTCATCTCATTCAAACTATGTCTGAGTAATAATATACACACCTCACCACGCTACTGGATTAAATGTACATTTGCATCAACTACTGCATAGAGCTTTATTAATGGTCTCCCAGAGTTATCAACTTTGACTGGGTCACTGTCAGCCCCTGCAGAACTTGATCAGGCAACTGAATGTTTAGAGTCAACATTCTGCTATACCTTAGATAATGTAGCTCCTCTAAAAAGGAAAATGGTCAGAGACAAAAAATTAGCACCCTGGTATAATGATGACACTCACACATTAAAACAGACCACTCGAAAATTGGAAGGTAAATGGCATCTAACAAAATTGGTAGTGTTCAAATTAACGTGGAAGGAGAGCTTCCTGAAGTATAGAAAAGCTCTTTGTGCTGTGAGATCAACATATCTATCCTCCCTAACAGAAGATAACAAAAATAATCCTAGATTGCTATTTAATACTGTAGCAAAATTAACCAGGAATAAGTCCACTATAGACACATGCATACCTGTAGTATGTAGTAGCAATGATTTCATTACTTTTTTTTAATGACAAAATTGAGAATATCCGACAAAAAATTCAAACTGCTAATTTAAGGTCAGGCAATGTAAGTGACCCTGTAGTTAACAATATAATTGTATCAGATCATCAATTAAAATGTTTTACTCCCCTAAAAGAAACTGAATTACTTTCATTAATCTCGACATCAAAAGCCTCAACTTGTGTACTAGATCCCTGACCTACACATCTATTCAAACAGATAATACCTGAAGTAATTGAACCGCTTCTAAAAATAATAAATTCTTCTCTTACGATTGGCTATGTACCCAAATCCTTTAAACTAGCAGTTATCAAACCCCTGATTAAAAAACCTGACCTTGATCCCTGTCAGCTGTCCAATTATCGGCCAATATCAAACCTCCCCTTTATCTCCAAGATCCTTGAAAAAGCTGTGGCACAGCAATTATGCTCATATTTACATAAGAATAACATCCATGAAATGTATCAGTCAGGATTTAGACCTAATCATAGCACAGAGACAGCTTTGGTTAAAGTAGTAAATGACCTACTGTTGGCATCTGATCAGGGCTGTGTCTCGCTACTTGTGTTGCTTGACCTTAGTGCAGCATTTGATACCATTGATTATTCCATTCTTCTGGATAGACTAGAAAATGTTGTGGGAGTTAAGGGAACGGCCCTCTCCTGGCTCACCTCTTATTTAATTGATTGTTATCAGTATGTTGATATAAATGGTGAGTTTTCTAGACATACTGAGGTAAAGTTTGGTGTTCCACAAGGTTCGGTCTTGGGTCCACTTGGGTTTTTCTTTATATATGTTACCTCTGGGTGATATTATTCTTAAACATTGTATTAGTTTCCACTGTTATGCTGATAACACACAGTTGTATGTTTCTGCGAAACCTGATGAGAGACACCAGCTTAATAGAATTGAGGAATGTGTAAAGGACATTAGACACTGGATGCTTATTAATTTCCTTCTACTTAACTCTGACAAGACAGAAGTACTTGTACTAGGACCACATGCAGCTAGAAGTAAGTTTTCTGATTACACAGTAACTCTGGATGGCCTTTCTGTTTCTTCACATGCAGCAGTAAAAGACCTTGGAGTGATTATTGACCCTAGTCTTTCATTCAAAACTCACATTGATAACATTACCCGGATAGCTTTCTTTCATCTCAGAAATATTGCTAAGATAAGAAATTTAATGTCACTACATGACGCGGAAAAACTAGCTCTTGCTTTCGTTACCTCCAGGTTGGATTATTGTAATGCCTTACTGTCTGGATGTTCCAATAAGTGCATAAACAAGCTCCAGTTAGTTCAAAATACAGCAGCAAGAGTCCTTACTAGAACTAGAAAATATGACCACATCACCCCTGTCTTATCCACACTGCATTGGCTCACAATCAAATTTCGTATTGATTATAAAATACTACTATTGACCTTTAAAGCAATGAATGGTCTCGCACCACAGTACCTGAGTGAACTTCTGCTCCTCTATGACCCGCCACGCCTACTTAGATCAAAAGGTGCAGGCTATCTGCTGGTACCTCGTATAGTGAATGCTACATCAGGGGGCAGAGCCTTTTCTTACAAAGCCCCACAGTTATGGAACAGCCTTCCAAGTAGTGTTCGGGAATCAGACACAGTCTCAGTGTTTAAGTCTAGGCTGAAAACATATCTGTTTAGTCAAGCCTTTTGTTAATGGTGTTTATGAGGTAAAGGAGTAGATCTGGAGGGTCCTCAGACATAGAGTGTTTTGGTAAACTGGGATGTATGGATGCTGTCAGTCCCCACTCGCTTGCTCACTTGAGTTTGTTGATGGTGTAGTGGCTGGCTGCTTTATGTCCCGGGGCTCCCTCATGCCTGTGTTACCTTCTGGCTCTCCCCTTTTAGTTACAGTGGTGCTTGAAAGTTTGTGAACCCTTTAGAATTTTCTATATTTCTGCATAAATATGACCAAAAACATCATCAGATTTTCACACAAGTCCTAAAAGTAGATAAAGAGAACCCAGTTAAACAAATGAGACAAAAATATTATACTTGATCATTTATTTATTGAGGAAAATGATCCAATATTACATATCTGTGAGTGGCAAAAGTATGTGAACCCCTAGGATTAGCAGTTAATTTGAAGGTGAAATTAGAGTCAGGTGTTTTCAGTCAATGGGATGACAATCAAGTGTGAGTGGGCACCCTGTTTTATTTAAAGAACAGGGATCTATCAAAGTCTGATCTTCAGAACACATGTTTGTGGAAGTGTATCATGGCACGAACAAAGGAGATTTCTGAGGACCTCAGAAAAAGCATTGTTGATGCTCATCAGGCTGGATAAGGTTACAAAACCATCTCTAAAGAGTTTGGACTCCACCAATCCACAGTCAGACAGATTGTGTACAAATGGAGGAAATTCAAGACCATTGTTACCCTCCCCAGGAGTGGTCGACCAACAAAGATCACTCCAAGAGCAAGGCGTGTAATAGTCAGCGAGGTCACAAAGGACCCCAGGGTAACTTCTAAGCAACTGAAGACCTCTCTCACATTGGCTAATGTTAATGTTCATGAGTCCACCATCAGGAGAACACTGAACAACAATGGTGTGCATGGCAGGGTTGCAAGGAGAAAGTCACTGCTCTCCAAAAAGAACATTGCTGCTCATCTGCAGTTTGCTAAAGATCACAACAAGCCAGAAAGACTATTGGAAAAATGTTTTGTGGACGGATGAGACCAAAATAGAACTTTTTGGTTTAAATGAGAAGCGTTATGTTTGGAGAGAGGAAAACACTGCATTCCAGCATTAGAACCTTATCTCATCTGTGAAACATGGTGGTGGTAGCATCATGGTTTGGGCCTGTTTTGCTGCATCTGGGCCAGGACGGTTTGCCATCATTGATGGAACAATGAATTCTGAATTTTACCAGCAAATTCTAAAGGAAAATGTCAGGATATCTGTCCATGAACTGAATCTCAAGAGAAGGTGGGTCATGCAGCAAGACAACGACCCGAAGCACACAAGTCGTTCTAACAAAGAATGGTTAAAGAAGAATAAAGTTAATGTTTTGGAATGGCCAAGTCAATGTCCTGACCTTAATCCAATCGAAATGTTGTGGAAGGACCTGAAGCGAGCAGTTCATGTGAGGAAACCCACCAACATCCCAGAGTTGAAGCTGTTCTGTATGGAGGAACGGGCTAAAATTCCTCCAAGCCGGTGTGCAGGACTGATCAACAGTTACCGCAAACGTTTAGTTACAGTTATTGCTGCACAAGGGGGTCACACCAGATACTGAAAGCAAAGGTTCACATACTTTTGCCACTCACAAGTATGTAATATTGGATCATTTTCCTGGATAAATAAATGACCAAGTATAATATTTTTGTCTCATTTGTTTAACTGGGTTCTCTTTATCTACTTTTAGGACTTGTGTGAAAATCTGATGATGTTTTAGGTCATATTTATGCAGAAATATAGAAAATTCTAAAGGGTTCACAAACTTTCAAGCACCACTGTATGCTGTCATAGTTAGTTGCTGGAGTCCCTGCTTGTACTCAGTGCAATATGTATACTTTTCCTACTTATTCAGGTGACATTGGGCATACCTAACAACCTGTATTTTCTCTCCCTCTCTCTCTCCCCCTCCCCCCCAAATCTGTCCCTCTGAGTTACATGTTGGTCCTGGGATTGAGATGCTGACCTCTTCTGCTCCTCGGACCTGCCTGATCTATCCTGGTGCCCTGTGTCTGGTTGGAGTCTCATCGCATCGCTCCTGTGGAGAATGGCCTCATGAGGACAGTTGAAAGTCACACTTGGAGGATGCTCTGGACTCTTACAGTAATGCTTTTATGGCTGAGGACTACAGTTGACTTGCTAGCTTTAGGACTGCAGTTGTCATGAACAGTCTTGCACTCAAGTTTCCATCAATGAAGAGTTTATAACATCAACAAAACTGACTTCTTGTTATAACTGTTAATATTATAGTCGTGCTGTCTGTTGTTGCCCCAATGAGGATGGGTTCCCTTTTGAGTCTGGTTCCTCTCAAGGTTTCTTCCTCATGTCGTCTGAGGGAGTTTTTCCTTGCCACCGTCGCCACAGGCTTGCTCATTAGGGATAGATAAGGGATAAAATTAGCTCATGTTTTAAGTTGTTCAAATTGTGTAAAGCTGCTTTGCAACAATGTTTATTGTTAAAAGCGCTATACAAATAAACTTGACTTGACTACTCCTGAAGATCTGTGTTGTTGTTGTAGGTGGCCGCCTGTCTGAACATGCTCCAGTCAGTGGTGGAAAAACAGTCCTGGAGTGCCTCTGAAGACCCCTCTGGCCACACACGTACCTGCTTTGTAGCTGGTTTGGTGACTTTAACCAGCGGCCTGTATGTTTGCATTAGCATAACAGTGGAGTGATCTGAGGCCCCAAGGTGGGGGAGGGGGAGGGCTTTTTAGTTGCCTCTATGCATGGTGTAAACATTGTCCAGAGCAGTGATTTTCAAAGTGGGGGCCGCCAGGGGTGCTAGGGGGGCCTCAAACAAACTTTATTGATCCCTTTGGGTGGGTTCCCTCAGGGAAATTAAGATTCCAGCAGCATCATTACAGATAAACAGAGAAAATAAATAGAGAAAACTTCTAGATAAATTAAAATAAATTATTTACATATACAAATATAAAAAGAATAACATATGGGGAAAGGGGGGCAGCAGCAGGAGAGATATTGCATTTTATATTGCACATTATATTGCACATTGTCCGGTATTGCTTATTGTTAGGCTAGGCTACTGCTCCTTCCCGTCCTCTGTCCTCCTCTTACCCCTCTTCCTCCTCCCCCAGAGAGGAGTTGTACAGTCTGATGGTGTGAGGGACAAAGGAGTTTTTAAGTCTGTCCGTCCTGCACTTGGGAAGGAGCATTCTGTCACTGAACAGGCTCCTCTGGTTGCTGATGACGGTGTGCAGAGGGTGACTGGCATCATCCATGATGTTCAATAGTTTGTCCATAGACCTCTTCTCTGCCACCATCACCAGAGAGTCCAGCTTCATGCCGACCACAGAGCCAGCCCACCTGATCAGTTTGTCCAGCCTGGATGTGTCCTTCTTGGATGTGCTGCCCCCCCAGCAGACTGCGGTGTAAAACAGGACACTGGCGACCACAGACTGATAGAACATCCACAGGAGTTTCCTGCAGATGTTAAAGACCGCAGCCTCCTAAGGAAGTATAGACTGCTCTGTCCCTTCCTGTATAAGTGTTTGGTGTTGCAAGTCCAGTCCAGCTTCCTGTCCAGCCACAGTCCGAGGTACTTGTAGGAATCCACAGCCTCCACCTCGACTCCCTCGATCAGAACTGGTCGTGACCTTGGTCTGGACCTCCCAAAGTCAATGACCAGCTCCTTGGTCTTCGAGGTGTTGAGCTGCAGATGGTTCCTGTTGCACCACACAGCAAAGTCCCTCACCAGGCTCCTATACTCCTCCTCTCTGTCGTCCGTGAAACACCCAATGATGGCTGTGTCATTGGCAATCTTCTGAATGTGACACAGCTCCGAGTTGTAGCAAAAGTCCGCGGTGTACAGGGTGAAGAGAAGAGGGGCCAGCACCGTGCCCTGGGGTGCTCCGGTGCTGCTAATCACAGTGTCAGACGTGATGTCCTTCAGCCTGACATACTGTGGCCTGTCGGTGAGGTAGCTGGAGAGCCAGGTGATCAGGCAGGGGTCCACTCGCATCCTGTTCAGTTTGTCCTGAAGCAATAGGGGCTGGATGGTGCTGAAGGCACTCAAGAAGTCCAAAAAGAGAATCCTCACTGTGCCATTTCCCTTATCCAGATGTGAGTGGGCTCTGTGTAGCAGGTAGAGGATGGCGTCTTCCACACCAACACCTGCCCAGTACGCAAACTGCAGACAGTCCTGGGCATGTTGTACCTGGGGTCTGAGGAGGCTGGGGAAGAGCCGCTCCAATGTCTTCATCAGATGTGAAGTGAGTGCCACCGGTCGTAAGTCATTCAGCTTGCTGGGCTGATTCTTTTTGGGAACTGGAATGGTACATGATGTCTTCCAGAGGGTTGGCACTCTCCCCAACTGCTGGCAGCCATCTGAGCCCTCTTTAGGAATGCACTACTCACCGCCGTAGCCTGAGGAAGGGGCTAGAAAAGGTGCCCTAAAAATTGCCTGCTTCTCACAACCCTGACCAGCATACTGCGACTGGTGGGCTCCCATCCCAGCGGCCGAAGAAAAAGAGAGAAAACAAAGAGGGTACCCCTCACCCTCACTTCGTGGAATGTACACACACTGCTTGACAACCCTGACACAGACAGACCAGATAGAAGAATTGCACTAGTAGCACATGAACTGTTCAGGTACAACATCTGCATTGCTGCACTGTCCAAAACCCACCTGGCAGAGGAGGGACAACTCACAGAGGTGGGTGCCAGCTACATCATCTTTTGGAGTGGCTGCAGCAGCAAAGAATGATGTGAGGCAGGTGTGGGCTTCACCATCCAGTCCAGCTTTGTAAGCAAACTGACAAGCCTTCTCAAGGGCTAAAGTGACTGACTCATGACTCTGCATCTCCCCCTGCCCAGAAAGTGTTTTGCCACTGTCATCAGTGTCTACGCCCCCACCATGATGAACCCAGATGATGACAAGTTCTACAAGGACCTAGAAGCCTTGATTGCCACAGTCCCCAAGTCTGACAAGCTCATCATCTTTGGTGACTTCAACGCTAGAGTTAGTACGGACTGGACAGCCTGGGATAGAGTCAATGGGATAAATGGCATTGGCAAGTGCAACAGTAATGGCCTTCTGCTGCTGATGATGTGTGCCTCAAACCAACTTCTCATCACCAACACGGTCTTCCGCCTCCCAACCCACAACAGAACAACATGGATGCAACCAAGATCGTGGCACTGGCATCTCATCAACTACATCCTTGTTAGACAGAGGGACCGATGTGATGTCAGAGTCACCAAGTCCATGTGTGGTGCCAAGTGCTGGATCGACCACAGACTTGTCATTAGCAAGATGTATCTTCACATCCAGCCCAAGAAATGCCCACAAGGGAAGAAATCTAAGAAGAGGCTGAATGTTGGCAAGCTGAAGTCTGAGGACACCCAACTGAAATTGAGCAACGAACTCGACTCCCAGGTCTGTGCTTTCCAGTTTGGAGTCAAGACCATTGAAGAAGGCTGGGAGGCCTTCCGAGATCTGGTTCACACCACAGCCCTCTCCCACCTTGGTCCCTCTGAGTGCAAGCACAAGGACTGGTTTGATGAGAATGATGTGGAGATATAGCAGGTCATTGAGAAGTGACAACTACACAAGGCTCACCAGGAAGATCCTTCATCCCATCCCAAAAAAGCAGCCTTTTCAGAGGCTCACAGAACTCTCCAGGCCAAGCTGAGAGAGATGCAAGACTGCTGGTTGAGCAGAAAAGCAATGGAGATTGAGGTCTATGCCTCAAAACATGACCCCCACTTCTTCAATGCCCTACACACTCTGTATGGACCACAACCCTTCAGCACCTCACCCATCTACAGTGCTGATGGTGCCACCCTCCTAACTGACAAGACACAGATCCTCGAATGATGGGCTGAGCACTTCTGTGGTGTCCTGAACCAGCCATCTGCCATCAACAAGATGGCCATCCAGTGGATGCTCCAGGTAGACATCAACATGAAGCTAGCCAACCCCATCACAGAGTCCAAGGTGGAGAAGGCCATCAACCTTCTTTCCTCTGGATAAGCTCTCGGAGCTGATGCCATCCCAGCAGAGGTGTACATAGTGGGTGGTCAGCCCTTCATCACTAAGCTCACCAAGCTCTTTCAAACCATGTGGGATCAAGAAGCAATGCCCCAGGAGCTGAAAGACGCCTCCATTGTGCACCTGTACAAGAGGAAAGGCAACCATTAAGTGTGTGACAATCATTGTGGGATTTCCCTGCTGTCCATAGCTGGAAAAATCCTGGCTCGCATCCTGCTGAATCGCCTCATCACATACCTTGAGCAGGATTATCTGCCAGAAAGCCAGTGTGGGTTCAGAACCAGACAAGGAACAGCAGACATGGTGTTTGCCACACGCCAGCTGCAAGAAAAGTGCCAGGAACAGGACCTGTACATCACCTTTGTGGATCTGACAAAAGCTTTCGACACCGTGAGCCAGGAAGGACTGTGGAAAATCATGTCCAAGTTTAGCTGCCCTGACAAGTTTGTCACCAAGGTCAGACAGTTCCATGAAGGAATGCGTGCACAGGTCCTGGATGATGGAGAGGTATCAGATGTCTTTGAAGTGACCAATGGTGTGAAACAAGGGTGTGTCCTGGCACCGACCCTGTTCAGCATGATGTTCACTGCCATGTTGACAGATGCCTTCAGAGACTGTAGCATTGGTATCCCCATCAGGTACTGCATGGATGGTGGTGTGTTCAACCTACAATGACTCCAGGCTAAGACCAAGGTCCTAAACGACATAATTCATGAATTCCTGTTCGCCAATGACTGTGCCTTGGGCAGCAGCTCTAAATCTGGCATGCAGGCTTGTATGGACCTCTTTTCTACTGCTTGCGATGATTTCAGCCTCACCATCAACACTAACAAAATCAAAGTCATGTACCAGCCGGCACCAGGCAAGGAGTACACAGAGCCTGACATTCAAGTTCAAGGGCAGAGACTTGAGGTGGTCAGCAAGTTCATTTATCTTGGCAGCACACTATCCAGAGACATCTGTGCCAACATCGAAGTGAACAGCCAGATTGTAAAGGCCAGTGCAGCTTTCAGCAGACTGCATTCCACAGTCTGGGAGCACAGAGGCATCAGCCTAGAAACCAAGCTGAAAGTGTACATGGTGGTCATCTTACCAACATTATTGTATGCTTGTGAGACCTGGACTGTGTATCCAAGCCAGGCCAGAAAGCGCCAGCATTCCCACACCACCTGTCTGTGGTGCCTGTTGCATATCCAGTGGCAGGACTGAATCCCAGACACCAAAGTTCTTGAGCATGTGGGACTACCAAGCATCCATTGCCTGCTTCAGAAGGCCCAGCTCGGATGGGCAGGACATCTCGTCCGCATGCCTGATGACTGACTTCCAAAGAGACTGTTCTACAGCGAACTGTGTGAAGGGAAGCACTCTCGCGGCCACCCAAAGAAGTGCTTTAAAGACAGCCTAAAGGAGTCCGTAAGGAGCTTTGACATCAACCCGGACACCTGGGAAGAATCGGTGGCAGACAGACCAGGATGGAGAGCCCATATCCACAGCAGTGGCCTGCAGTCTGAGCAGCGTCTCACTGAAGCAGCAGAAGAGAAGAAAGCTAGCAGGAAAGTGCGTGCTAGCAGCAGCAGAATACCAGATCATACAGATCATGTGTGCTCCACATGCGGGAGGGGGTTCCGAGCTCTCATTGGCCTCATCAGCCATACACGAACACAAACAGTAAATGAGGGAGATGTCAGTGGTCCTCATCAAAACACAATGGATGAGAGAGAGAGAAGTAGTAGTAGTAGGTAGTATTTAGCACTTACCTTATGAATATTCATTAGCAAAGGCAGTTCTCAAACCATGAATGGAAATATTCAGATGAGGGGATGTCACAGAAAGGTGAGCTAAATCTGAACATCTGGTTGAAGCACATTTTCTGAAATAGACAGCCCAAAAGAAACAGACTGGGTTTTCTTATTTCAGAGTTTGAAGGTTGGTAGGCACTCTACTGTAGATCCCAAACTGTACCTCCACAAGCACTGAAAAAGTGAGGTTTTTTTTGTCTCCTTTAAAAGGTTGTTTAAAGTGTACTACAATAGCAGTATTGTCAGGCTAAAGTTATCATTTGAAACTGAATCATGGAGATAGATATAGCCTTTAAAAATGCTGTTGTTAACATCACAAAGGCTGAAAACTATCAAGATGATATATACTTGTGGATGTCTGCTGAAGTTCATTGTTGAGATTTCAAATGTTAACATTCAACTTTCATTGGCCAGACACAAAGGTGTCTGTGTTTTGTTGGTGCAACTGTAATCCATACCCCTTGCATTTTGCAAGTAGGTGATCTGTGATTAAACACATCCTGCTTGTGAGATTTGAGAACCACAGCAAGAGAGCGCTACTCCTATGTTTTTTATAAGGATAGTTATGTAATAAAGTACAGTTATTGATGAGCATATGTTTCATGTCCCCAGTGAAGAGCAGGGTTGCAGATAGATCCTTCTCTCCCTTTTATCTCAGTGTTCAGGGTTTTTTTTTAAACAGTGTTTTCTGCTAAGTATATCACCACATGCTGTTTATATAAGTATTTCAAATGGAATATCATTTTAATCATATTCCAATAGTCATTCAGATAAGTAGTGAGGTGGGTAGAACACAACAAAAATATGGGAATGTTTTAGGGGAAAAACCCTGGAAGGATGTTCACTTGCTCTTAATTGCTAAGATCAACACTTTCCTGCACAACCAAACAGTGTTTGAATGAGGGTTGATGAACTGCAAAGTAGATACATACAACATGTTGTAAGAATCAGAGTACCTCTCTGCACCTTGCTTATCCATAAACCCAGTGGTGGTACTAACCTGTATGGCACCCTGGGGGGACCCCCCCACACACACACACAAATAAGATGAATAGGGTGTTCCAAAATATTTCAGAAGTTCTCCTGAATTTGCAGTGAAATACAGGAGCCTAAACGAGTCTGACACCCTAAATACATTTGTTGCACAATTAAATGTGCATGTCATTATGCACAATTTATTAAACTTTGAAAACAATCCAAATACATCTTCCTTGGCTAATTCTGGGCAAAATAATTAAAATATCACAAAAGATACAAAGTATCAGCATAATATAGATGTCTTTTAAGTTAGCATACAGCATTGGAAATTCCCTTACTGAGCTCAGGACCTAGTCAATATAATCACAGAAAACCCTTATTATGTTATCTCAATGAAATTATCAATCAATAATGTGCTAATTAGATTGTAATCATTTTGCTGCATGAATTATCATGATGTAACTGTGAAATTTTATCCAATGTTATTTAAGCTAGTTTGACAGAAAAAAGAAAATTGTCACGCTATGTGTAATAGCATAACAAGCAACATAGGCTAAAAAATTAGCTGATCATATTACATGTATAATATTATACTAATAAAAAATGACATACCTGTATCTTTTCATGTCTCTCCTCTGATTTTACTAATGGGATGGAGAGCTGAGGTCAACCTACTCCCAATCCCCTCACCTTCCTGAGTGGAAAAACAGGAAGTAACTTGCCTAGCTCAATAACTAGAATCAGGACGCCACTCCAACAGGTTAATTGACTCAGATGGTAACATGATATCATTGAAGTCTATGTGGGTGCCCCGTGCCCCCCCAAGATGCCACCCTGGGTGACTGCCCATGTCGCCTATACCTAAATCCGCCACTGCATAAACCCCTCTATGCACTTATACTACAGTGCAAAAATTATAAACCAACCTTAATAAAGTTAACGGGAACAATGTTTCAGAAATGACAAGAGTTCATATAGTGAGAGTATGAGCAATTATAGCTCCTTGATACTAAAATGAAAGAGTTCTGCAACTCTCTCTTTGCAATGCTGAAACCATCAGATACTGCAGCAGCACTTGCCAGCAGCAAGCCTCAGCTGACCATTCCTCACTCACTACGTTTACATGCACATAGAGAGAATCAAATTTCTGCCGTTGCTCGACTGAAATCGAAGTTCAAAATGCCATGTATACACCTTAATTCGGCTGAAATTGAACCGAACTTGATTTCTCGGAATCGAGCTACACGATCTAGTTTATGCGATTTCTGCCGAGCTACTTTGTGCATGTATACCCTATCGAGCTAGTTGTCGAGCTACTTCCGGAAGTGACGAGTGACGAGACCACAAGCGGGAAACACAACAGCCTCGGCCGGCATGACAACAGTAGTAGCGAGCAGCAGAAGAGGTCAGGAGGAACAAACGAAGAAGAGAAAATGGCGATGTAGAGCTCTCTGAAGTGTGGGTGGAGCACAGAGGACGGCAGGACAAAGCTTCTGGTACTAATAGGCTTTTTATTGTCAGACTTTTCAGTTTAACAGCCTACTTTTATTCTTGAGAGAAAAACACACACGCGCACACACACACGCGCGCGCGCGCTGTGTTCTAGTCCCGGGATGAGCTCTCCCCTCTGCTCTCCCTCTGCCTCCTTAAATAGGGTGCGGTTACTGGGAAGACACACAAACACAGGTTAATTACCGTCAGGTGAAGTGATTCTGCCACTCACCTTCCCTGGCTCCGCCCTCCTGTCACAGACCGGCGCTTGACCACGCCCCCACTGCCACAGGCAAGCAGAAACGTGCACTTCTGGAGCAATGAGGAGACAGAGTTCATGCTCATTCAGCTTAAGGAGCTGAATATATTAAAATTCATGGACGGGAGAAAAACGCACAATGGAGAACACGGAACTGATAACTTTGTTTACACTCTTGAATAGCTCTTCTTCATGATGACAACCGGAAGTATACCAACACGATGGGGCGTGTTGCGCCACCTGTGGCTCGGGTGCACAATGCACCTCACACAATAGCCCGATTTCATTGTGTGCATGTAGGAGTGGATTTCTCTGGCACCCTGCTGGGACCTTCAGCTCGATTACCGACAGCAGCTCGATTTGGATGTGCATGTAAACGTAGTGACTGACTTCAGGGAATCAGGAAAAGCAAGTTCAGGCTCACTAAAGTAGATTGCTAAGGGGCTACAGTCGGGTTTTCTTGCAGTGCTCTTCATATCTGGCCTGTAGCTAGTGTCTGACCCTGGACTGGTCTAATAAGAGGTCCAAACAAACTCAACCCAGGCACATGCATTGGACTGCTCAATAATCTTAACAATATCAAGCTGATAATACACAAGCTTTAGCTAACCACCTTCTGTGTGTTACTTTCATCTTGTGGGTCTGTTCCACTGTGAGAGATGATGCTTATTTTGAATGGCAAACAAAACAAATTAGCCCACAAAACAAATTCCCCTGTTCCCCATGGGTCAAAATACAAGAACTGGCCGATAGAATAACCATGTTCCCCATGAGCCACCACCTAGAACAGTGGCATGTAAAATAATTCTGTGTCCCACAGGCCATCTTCTAGGACAGTGTCTTGTCAAATAACCCTGGGTCCCACGAGCCACTTTCTAGGACAGAAGCCTGCCCGATCCGAGATATACCTGAAAGGTATGCTGCTTCTGGTGCCCATTCCTCTACCTCTCATTATTGATCTGCATGAAATGTCCATGTCCATATGAGTAGGCTCCTTAGCATCATACTGTGCATATGCCTTTTTGACTATTTTAGAGGAAATGTATGCCATGCTCATTCATTTCTAGGATAACAGAATAATAAATAAAGCCTACTTGCTTGCAGATAAGGGGCGGCACGGTGGTGTAGTGGTTAGTGCTGTCACCTCACAGCAAGAAGGTCCTGGGTTCGAGCCCCGGGGCCGGCGAGGGCCTTTCTGTGTGGAGTTTGCATGTTCTCCCCGTGTCCGCGTGGGTTTCCTCTGGGTGCTCCGGTTTCCCCCACAGTCCAAAGACATGCAGGTTAGGTTAACTGGTGACTCTAAATTGACCGTGAGTGTGAATGGTTGTCTGTGTCTATGTGTCAGCCCTGTGATGACCTGGCGACTTGTCCAGGGTGTACCCTGCCTTTCGCCCGTAGTCAGCTGGGATAGGCTCCAGCTTGCCTGCGACTGTGTGCACAATTATTAGGCAAGTTGTATTCCTGATGATTAATTTTATCGTTGAACAAATACAGTGCTCTCAGTCAATCCAAATTGTTAATAAACCTAAAACCAGAATGATTAACAAAGGAAAGGGGAGTTTAGGCCTTCTCAGGGGAATATATAAGTGTGCAGAATTATTAGGCAACATTTAGTGTGCAGAATTATTATGCAACTAAATGAAAAGCTTAAAGTTTCCCATCTCACTTGTTTATTTTCATTTTCAGTGTAACAAATAAACAACTCAGAATTAACAAATAAACACTTCTAGCATTTCAAAAATATTCAGTGACCAATATAGCCACCCTTCTTTTAAATAACTGCCATGAGCCTTCCATCCAGTCTGTTAGTTTTTTGATTTGTTGACGATCAACTTTTTGTGCAGGAGCAACCATGGCCTCCCAAATGCTATTCAGAGTGGTGTATTGTCTTCCCTCGCTGTAAATCTCATGCTTAAGAAGGGGCCACAAGTACTCAATAGGGTTTAAGTCAGGTGAGGAAGGGGGACATGTCATTACTTTGTCATCTTTAAGGCCTTTGTGGGCTCGCCAAGCAGTGGAGTACTTGGGTGCATGTGATGGTGCATTGTTCTGCATAACAATCATGGCCTTCTTGAATGATGCAGACTTCTTCCCATACCACTGCTTGAAGAATGTATCTTTTAGAAACTGGCAGTAGGTTTGGAAGTTGATGTTAAGTCCATCTTCAACCTGAAATGGTCAAACTAGCTCATCCTTAATAATAGCAGCCCATGCCATTACCCCTCCACCACCTTGCTGGTGTCTGAGTCAAAGTGCCCTGTGTCCATTAGTTATCCAGCTATGGGCCCATCCATCTGGTCTATCCAGAGTCACTCTCATTTCATCTGTCCATAAAACCTTTGGAAAATCTGTCTTCAGATATTTCTTGGCCCAATCTTCACATTTCAACTTGTGAGTCTTGTTTAGTGGTGGTCGTGTTTCAGCCTTCCTTACCTTGGCCATGTCTCTGAGCACCGAACACCTTGTCCTTCTGGACACTCCAGGTCAGTTGCAGTTCTAGAATATTGGGGCACTGGAGGATAATGGGTTCCTGGTAGCTTCATGTTTAATCCTTCTCAAGTCTTTTGCGGTTAATTTGTGTCTTTTCTTCTCCACACATTTTTTGCGACCCTGTTGACTATTTGCAACAAAACGTTTGATTGTTCTGTGCTCACATTTCTATAGCTTAGCTATTTCAAGAGTGCTGCATCCCTCTGATAGGCATTTTATAATTTTTGTCTTTTCACTGTCTGTTAAATCTCTTTTTTGGCCCATTTTGCCTGAGATAAAGAAGCTGCCTAATAATTATGCACACCTTAATATAGGGTATTAATTACTTTAGGTCACACCCTCCCTCATTACACAAATAAATACCACCTGAGAATGCTTAAATCCAATTAGCATTCAAGTGTATCTAGCTTGTGGTTGGAAAACATGCATAGAAATAATGGTAGGGTCAGAGTACTCACTTGCCTAATAATTGTGCACACAGTGTAGAAGGATAAAGCGGCTAGAGATAATGTGATGTGATGTGTGATGTGTGCTTGCAGATAGACATCCATCCATTATCTGTAGCTGCTTATCCTGTACAGGGTATCAGGCAAGCTGGAGCCTATCCCAGCTGAGAGGCAGGGTACACCCTGGACAAGTCGCCAGGTCACTGCAGGGCTAACACATAGGGACAAACAACCATTCACACCTATGGTCAATTTAGAGCCAACAATTAGCCTAACCTGCATGTCTTTGGGGGAAACCAGAGTACTTGGAGGAAACCCACACAGACATGGGGAGAACATGCAAGGCAAGGCAAGTTTATTTATATAGCACATTTCATACACAGTGGCAGTTCAATGTGCTTTACAGAAGTAAAAGCAGAACAGTAAACAATAGAAAATAAAATTACATAAAATAATTGGGGAAGAAAAATAATAAGAATTAAACAATAGTAGAAATAAAATAATAAAATGAAATAAAGTTCAAAAAAGGAATCAGCCTCGAGATTAATTATTA
Source organism: Neoarius graeffei (assembly GCF_027579695.1). Lineage (NCBI taxonomy): Eukaryota > Metazoa > Chordata > Actinopteri > Siluriformes > Ariidae > Neoarius > Neoarius graeffei. The sequence continues at coordinate 66,172,662 of NC_083569.1, read as the reverse complement.
TTATGGGTTTAACTCATAAAGCGCGCTCTTCCCGTGGCTCTTCCACGAGGATCACCAAAAATCGTCCCGCAGACAAAATCTACAAGGATCACCAAATAAAATCGTCCTGCAGACAAAATCTATGAGGATCACCAAAAATCGTCCCACAGACAAAATCTACGAGGATCACATAAAGCGCGCTCTTCCCATGGCTCTTCCATGAGGATCACCAAAAATCATCCCGCAGACACAATCTACGAGGATCACCAAATAAAATCGTCCCGCAGACAAAATCTATGAGGATCACCAAAAATCGTCCCGCAGACAAAATCTATGAGGATCACAGTAACAAAGAATTAAAGTAAAATCATTAAAATCCAAGATTAAAAAGAAATTAAAATAAAGAAAGTAAAATCATTAAAATCAAAATTAAAAGAAATTATGTTAAAGGAAATTAATTATTTAGGTAAAAATTAATCAAGTGAAAGCATCTGAAAACAGCTTTGTCTTGAGCCTGGATTTAAAACTAACAACAGTAGGAGCATTTTTGATATCATCTGGAAGTTGGTTCCAAAGCTTAGCAGCATAGCAACTAAAGGCTGCTTCACCACACTTCGTTTTGACAGCTGGTATTACTAGCAAGTTTTTCTCTTGTGATCTTAGAGACCTAGTTGGTGCATATAATTGAAACATATCCAGTAGGTAGCTGGGTCCTATCCCATGTAATGTTTTTAATAGAAGAAGTAGTGCTTTAAAGTCAATTCTATAGCTCACTGGGAGCCAGTGCAGAGACTTTAGGATTGGAGTGATCTGGACTACCCTTTTTGTTCTTGTAAGAACCCTTGCTGCTGCATTTTGGGTTAGTTGAAGCTCTTTGATGGTCTTTTTTGGAAGACCTGTGAAAAGGCTATTGCAGTAATCAACCCTACTGGAGATGAAAGCATGAATAAGTTTTTCTAGATCATGTTTTGACATGAGACCCCTGAGTTTAGAAATGTTTTTTAGGTGATAGAATGCAGACTTTTTTACCACTTTCATATGACTGTTGAAGTTAAGTTCGCTGTCAATAAGGACACCAAGGTTTTTGACAGTATCCTTTGCTTTAAGCCCCTTAGTTTCAAGAACAGTGGCAATCCTAAGCCTTTCCTCCTTTTTGCCAAATATAATTGCTTCAGTTTTATCTGCGTTCAGCTGAAGAAAATTGTGAGACATCCATTTGTTAATTTGGTCAATGCATCTATGAAGAGACTCAAAAGGGGCATAGTCATTAGGTGACATAGCTAAGTAAAGCTGAGTGTCATCTGCATAGCTATGGAAGTTTATTGAGTTATTTTTTAATAATTTGTCCAAGTGGGAGCATATAAAGGTTGAATAATAATGGTCCCAGGATTGAGCCCTGGGGAACCCCACAGTTCAAGGACACGGGTGATGAACTGTGGCCTCCAATGGCCACATAAAAAAAATCTTTGTTGTAGGTAAGATTTTAACCAGTTGATTACTATACCAGTAAATCCAACCAAATGCAAACTCCATACAGAAAGGCCCTCGTCAGCCACTGGGCTTGAACCCAGGACCTTCTTGCTATGAGGCGACAGTGCCTCGACAGTGCCACTACGCTACCATGCCACCCCAGATAGACATCAATATCATTATTAATATTTAGCTTTTTCTCAAACATGTGCAGACATAAACTTTAAAGATGGCATCTATTGCAGTGATGACCCTTCTACAATCTGTCACACTGACAGATTTTTTTTCCCCCTCCTCACGGTCATGCTGACATCAATGTCATCTTTTTTCTTTGCTTTTTCACTCTTTCCTTCCCCTGTTCCCAGAACTGTCTCTCCTGGCACTGGCAAACTGCAACACTGTCTGAAGGCTTGTTCTCCAGGCTGCCCTTAGGATATAGACAGTGTGCAAAACCAAAAGACACCGTTGTCTTTCATCCCTCCCTTGCACCATCTCTACCCCTTAAAAAAAATTTCATCTTCATTTAAGACTCCTGCTTCCTCCCTAATCAACATAAATAAGTACTTTCCTCCCCAGCCCCATTCAGCAGAGATGTATACCTCCATTAATGTGTTTTGTAGGGATAAATAATTCAGCAGATGAGATAAGTGAAATGTGTTGGCCTATAAATATGGCCTTAGAGGAAGAGAACAGCACAGATAAAACAAAATAAGATAAAGGGTAATGCTGGCCTTTGGTTTCCATTTAGCCTTCTGGGAAGCTGAGCCTCAATCCTATAATCATATGAAATCCATTTGGGGGTAAGTGAAAGGAGGGTCTAGTGGGGGGGACAAGTAAAAGAGAACTGTACAACATCAACAACAAAAAGAACATTCCCATGTAATGAGTCAGAATCAGGAAGAAAAGCATGATATCACATCACAGCATTTCATAGAAACTTCAGCTCTTTAATGTTAGAAGTTAATATAATTGGGTGAACAATTAGCTATTATTTGGCAATATTGTGTTTTACATATAATTTTAATCAACCTACACTGCACATATCACTACTAAAGGAAACAACTTAAATGCTGATTCATTTAATTACAGTATTTTGTGTATACCACCTGGTATACATCCAGGCAGTAGCATGTTACTTCAGGAACCTCTTAAAGTTTGACATCACTCTTACAGAACTATGTTTACTTTAATACATTTCTGGCATTAATTGATGGTGTTTCTTTTGTTTTACAGTATTTAAAATTAACAGCTGAATTCAAAAGCTTCTAATGAGAAGTTGTGACTCCCTCTGGAATTACATATTCTGCTTCATATGAAATTGGTTTGGGTCATTATGACCTGTCAAACAAATTGTATTTTACTATTTTTTTTACAGATTTTTCCCCTTTGCTGTTTTCAATTTGAAGTGTAAGAGTAATCTATACATTACAGTTTTACTAGTTAATATCCGAGATGTTATAAGATTAAATTTTTAAGATTTTTTTTTCTGAACCCTTAAATTTTATACCCATCTTTGTGTAGCCACATTTGTAGCCACCATGAAAAGTGATCAGTATTAGCTTTCAATGCTGAACCTAAAGCAAATCCAAGCTACAAAAACAGGAAAATTAACTTTTTTTTTTTAATAGTCAAATAGGCAATAGTATGTTTTATTTTCAGGTTAATTAGTGAAAGGACACACCTATCACTGAGGCCTGCTGGAAAGCTTGAGGCCTTTTAGCACTGTACACTGCACACTCTTCTCTCGCTTTCCACTTGTCTTCAACAACCCTGTTGAAAATACAGCATTTTAATTGCCTTTGGAATAAAGAGAATCGCTATCATTACAGCTATCCGAATTCCTAGGATCAGGGGTTGGGAGAGAAGCAGGCCATCATCTGAATGAGTAAAAATGCAGAGCTCAGGGAGGCAAGTGAGTAATTGGAGGCACTGTGAGGAAGGCAGACCTGGGGCTACCCCCGAGCGACATTACCTGCCGCCATGGAAAACATACTGGTAATTACCCTCCATAGGTTTCTATTCTTTTCTAATGTCATGGCTGTTTAAAACGGGTACTCCACTTTCTCTCTCACACACATCATCATGCTCATTAACTCTTAACATGCAGGTAAAGGTCATCATGGAAGTGATAATTAGAGATGATCAATTCAGCAGCCTTTATATTTTTCTATTAAGTGTTTCTCTATTTTCCTGAAGGTGTGTGTTAACAGCCTGCCTACACAATTCTTCCTTTAACTAAGAATGTAAAAATTATTTCCTTCATGTAACACACAGACAAAATAAAATAAAAAAGAGGTAACATTTGCACTGGCTTTTTGATTTCAACCAACTTTAGGAACATCCATCCATTATCTGTAGCCACTTATCCTGTTCTACAGGGTTGCAGGCAAGCTGGAGCCTATCCCAGCTGACTATGGGTAAGAGGCAGGGTACACCCTGGACAAGTCACCAGGTCATCGCAGGGCTGACACATAGAGACAACCAACCATTCACAGTCACATTCACACCTACAGTCAATTTAGAGCCACCAATTAGCCTAACCTGCATGCCTTTGGACTGTGGGGGAAACCGGAGCACCCGTTGGAAACCCACAGAGACAGCATGCCAACCCCACACAGAAAGGCCCCTGTTGGCCACTGGGCTCGAACCCAGGACCTTCTTGCTGTGAGGTGACAGTGATAACCACTACACCACCATGTCACCCAACTTTAGGAACATTTTAAGTAAAATCTACTCAATTTCAAAATGTTGAAGTAATGCCTAAAAATCAAGTATACTGGACTAAAACATTGTTTGTTTATTGTTGTTTTTTTAAAGTAAAGTAGACCTAAATTATTCATTTCTCAAATCAATGTAACTGTGTACGTTACCTATTGCAAATGGTTGGATAAACTTGCATTTCTTTGTGTGTGTTATATATATATATATATATAATTTTCAAGATAATCTCATTTCATCTCATCTCATTATCTCTAGCCACTTTATCCTGTTCTACAGGGTTGCAGGCAAGCTGGAGCCTATCCCAGCTGACTACGGGCGAAAGGCGGGGTACACCCTGGACAAGTCTCCAGGTCATCACAGGGCTGACACATAGGCTACATCCACACGACAATGGCAACGAGATCTCATCTCATCTCATTATCTCTAGCCGCTTTATCCTTCTACAGGGTCGCAGGCAAGCTGGAGCCTATCCCAGCTGACTACGGGCGAAAGGCGGGGTACACCCTCGACAAGTCGCCAGGTCATCACAGGGCTGACACATAGACACAGACAACCATTCACACTCACATTCACACCTACGGTCAATTTAGAGTCACCAGTTAACCTAACCTGCATGTCTTTGGACTGTGGGGGAAACCGGAGTACCCGGAGGAAACCCACGCGGACACGGGGAGAACATGCAAACTCCACACAGAAAGGCCCTCGCCGGCCCCGGGGCTCGAACCCAGACCTTCTTGCTGTGAGGCGACAGCGCTAACCACTACACCACTGTGCCGCCGGAAACGAGATGTTATTTAAAAATATATCACGTCCAAATGGGCAACGATCAGTAAAATATCAGGTCCATATGGCAACGCAACGCTTGCTGAAAACGATGCAATACACATGCCACACCTCTAGGGGCGCTGTAAGACGGTCCCTTCGGAGACACCAGAACAATAGAAGAAGTAAGGACGCATGCGTATAAACTATTATGCGCGAGACTTCATATTAGCCACAAAGTCAGGAAAATCTGTTCGTAAAATTACATTATAATGACCAAATACAATGAAAAGTATTTTTCCAGTCTCACCTGTGAAAGGTAATCCCATGTGATCTCGTTTGGACGGCAAACCTGTTGGTACAGTTAAACGCAGCTAATCTTTATTCTCCGCTTTGACCTATCCAATATGGCGGCGAGGATGATGTATGATTCTACGCGGAAGGTGGCGTCTTTAATGGTCCGGAATAAATTGAATGCTACACGTTGATGGATTAATTTGTTGTTTCTCACCTGTGAAAGGTAATCCCATGGGATCTCGTTTGGACGGTAAACCTGTTGGTACAGTTAAACGCAGCACATGAATCTTTATTCTCCACTTTGACCTATCCAACATGGCGGCGAGGATGACATATGATTCTACGTGGAAGGCGGCGTCTTTAATGGTCCGGAATAAATTGAATGCTACATGTTGATGGGTTAATTTGCTCTTCTATGCCCTTTTTGAGGAATGTATTGTAGGACTAAAACCAACATCTGAAGAGGTGAGATCGCTCCTTTTTTTCCCTATTTTTGCTGGCGGGATTGACTCTGCCCTAAGGGCAGAGTCTCTCTCTCTCTCTCTCTCTCTCACTTTGCACCATTACACAATAAATCTCTCATTCTCATTATCTCTAGCCGCTTTATCCTTCTACAGGGTCGCAGGCAAGCTGGAGCCTATCCCAGCTGACTACGGGCGAAAGGCGGGGTACACCCTGGACAAGTCGCCAGGTCATCACAGGGCTGACACATAGACACAGACAACCATTCACACTCACATTCACACCTACGGTCAATTTAGAGTCACCAGTTAACCTAACCTGCATGTCTTTGGACTGTGGGGGAAACCGGAGTACCCGGAGGAAACCCACGCGGACACGGGGAGAACATGCAAACTCCACACAGAAAGGCCCTCGCCGGCCCCGGGGCTCGAACCCAGGACCTTCTTGCTGTGAGGCGACAGTGCTAACCACTACACCACCGTGCTGCCCACAATAAATATTCACAGTGAAAATATTTTGTAAGCGCGTTTCATGAACCAAGTTATAGGATTTGTTGACAACTCGCATCGAGTTCGTTACACTTCTACCCTGTGTGAAGCACTCACAGTCATGTGGTTGTGACGTCATCGTAAACAAATCCGTTCTACTCATCCAGACGACTTCACAACGGCAACGTTGCCAGATCTTTCCACTCTGGAACCTGTTCTCAAAAAGATTGCGTTTTGGGCACCCAAAACGCCGTTGCCGTGTGGACGTCAGGCCTAAACGATAAGCAATTGTATCGGAATCACCTGAATCCGTTGCTGTGTGGACAGGCCCATAGACACAGACAACCATTCACACTCACATTCACACCTATGGTCAATTTAGAGTCACCAGTTAACCTAACCTGCATGTCTTTGGACTGTGGGGGAAACCGGAGCACCCGGAGGAAACCCACACGGACAACATTCAAACTCCGCACAGAAAGGCCCTTGCTGGCCACGGGGCTCGAACCTGGACCTTCTTGCTGTGAGGTGACAGCGCTAACCACTACACCACCATGCCACCCAAGATAATATAAAAAAAGTTAAATACAAAAAAATCAAAGGTCTAAACAGATTTTATTCAATTTTGCACAATTTCCACTTATAACTTCAACATGTATATTTATTAAAAAATTGAAATAAGTTTCAATTTGAAATCTTGGTTAACTTGAACATTAACCCTCTATAGTTTCCGAACTTTATTTTTTGCCTCGTGACCCCATCTTGATGTGAGAACTTTGGAGATGAGAGAATAGATATACAAATTATATGTTTTTTTAATATACTATCTGTGATCTTTATGGTTTGCATAAGTTTAACAACAGCAGGCTAAGAGCAATATCCTCCTTTGCAGATGCTCCTTGCTGTGCTGTGGTGCTGAAGAAGACAGCACCCCATTCACTATGCTGAAAGCAAGCAGCAGTGGTTCAGCAACACTGGCCAAAGACAGTGCCACACACAAATGAGGAAGAGTGGTCGAATGCAGCATAGCTTGCAGCCACTAATTACAGCATGCACATTCATCCTCCTGGAGCTCAGCTCGGAGTATACAAGGGCTGTGAGTGACACAATGAGAGAGTATGTCCTTATAATGATTAGCTTAATAGTCTGTGCATTTTCCCCATGCCAGATATGAGTTTGGACAATGCACTCTCTTGCTGGGAAGGAGGAAAGGCTTCCACTAAGCCATAAAGGACTCCAGCCCTGCATTACCTTGGGATTCTCTCCCCTTGCCACACACCACTGGATCCACTGCCACTCCACCTCCTCACACAGGTAAAGAAAACAATAAAAATCCCATTCATTCTGCATCTAACACCTGTTTTCATGTGTCTGTGTCTGCTGTTGTCAGTAGCGATCCCTTACATAAACACCACCAAAGAAAGAAAAAAAGGACATTCTATAGCTGTTGGAAGCATAAGTTTGGTGTTGCAAGCAGTCCTATGCAGGCTTTCTTAACCTTGCAAGTAAACACAATTCACTTAAATGTTCCTGGCACAAAAGTTAGTTATCAATTTTGTAACAACAGAAAAACATTAGATCATGAAAAAATGTATAAATTTAGTAATTATAATTCCCTTGTGGGAAAAAAAAAAACTGTCTACCACTTGTTAGCAGCTTTTAAAACATATGATTCTCAAGTGCAGTTTAAACATTTTCAACAATATGGGGGGAAAAAAACAGTACTGTTGAGCCTCACAACAGCACATCTAAAGCAGTACTTTTTTTCAGAAAGTTAAAGTATTTTGCTGAGGGTTTAGGATGCAGGGGGTCCAGTTCAACAAACAACTGCTGAACAGTGTTTGTCTCAAAAGTGTGCACGAACTTTGGAAGGATACCTCAGACTGAAAGCATAAATTAGCCCTAGCAGAAGGGAGCATGCTCTTGCCAGACTGTCCAAAGCTGTCACCACTGGTAGTCAATGATGACACCAATGGCATTAGGCTTGTGTCACATGTAGATTTTTAGTGGTTCCCCCACCAGTTCTTTGTGCACATCAGTTTCTGTGGAGCCCTATACAATTACAGATCATGTTTTCATTTGCAAATTAAATTTGTTCCAAACTACAACATTAAAGTAATACTTTGGCAAGCTTTGAAGCAAATATCTGTGCTCACTGAGTGTAAATATATCATTAATATTAGAAATATACAGAAATCAGTGACCAGTATAAAGGACTTTCCAGATCAATACATTGTACTGTAGTTCAATGCAACATTCCCAGAAGCAGTTTGGGTCAATTCTAAATGGAATTAAAACGTCTGTTGGAACTGAAGCAATTTCATAATTGCTTTTTTTTAAAAATAATTTGTTTATAAATTAAACCTCGTTCTCGTTATCTCTAGCTGCTTTATCCTGTTCTACATGGTCGCAAGCAAGCTGGAGCCTATCCCAGCTGACTACAGGCGAAAGGCGGGGTACACCCTGGACAAGTCGCCAGGTCATCACAGGGCTGACACATAGACACAGACAACCATTCACACTCACACCTACAGTCAATTTAGAGTCACCAGTTAACCTAACCTGCATGTCTTTGGACTGTGGGGGAAACCGGAGCACCCGGAGGAAACCCACGTGGACAACATGCAAACTCCGCACAGAAAGGCCCTCGTCGGCCATGGGGCTCGAACCCGGACCTTCTTGCTGTGAGGCAACAGCGCTAACCACTACACCACCGTGCCGCCCTAAATTAAACCTGTAAGAAAGAAAAAGTGATGTACTACAATAGTTTTTATTAGTGACAAAACTTTGAATATTTTGTGAAGAGGCAATTTGCAATTTATATCAAGTAAAAACACTGACTCCCACATATCCCAACACACACAACTCTTATTCTCTGAAACTAGTAAAATGACATAAGTACAACATTTCTTAATACACCAACTTCATATTTTATTTAAAATTGGTGCTGAGATGTCAAGTTGGTGATACCTGCAGCAGGGAGTCAGTTTACTTTGCACCCCATGAAATGACTGTCTGTGCAGACATGCGCACTCTTCACTTACAGAATTCATGTACGGGTGCACATGTCACAAATCAGGACCAATGCTTCAAGCATTTTGGTAAATGTTGATCATCCGACTGGCCCAATCAAATGTAGCTATATTAGAGAATAATTGTTTCATTGTAAACTTTAAGTGTTAGAACCACTTATTAAACTTCAATGGAAGTGGGATTTGCATGATAATGTTCCTAACTGAGCTGACAGCCAATGTGCTCAGCTACTTAATGACCATCTGTAGATAATTCATGCTAACTGGCTTGCCTGTTGTCAGCTAATGCTACACTGGCAACTATAGACATGAGACTTGATCAACTAAAATCAGAACAAAAATGTTATGCATCTAACTTTTTTTAATCTAACAGTAATTTCTAAATGTCAATTTACTGAGCAAAGCTAATGTAGTCTTAAATGTAAAAAGTTAGCTTTCATACCAAGTAGACATGCAGTCCTAACCATGCATAGCTGCTTAAAACAGACATTTATTTGTTTATAAGCTACAGTTTTCTGAAATTAAGCTCAAACTCTTTGACTTACCTACTTCTGGCCAAAAATACTCTGTGTTTCAATGTTCACCATTCCAGGGCATGTGATGGGTCCGTTTCCAATACCACCAGATCCTCCAGCGACACAAGGTTGGGTGACACAAAAAGTTACATGACTGAAATTCACTGACAGTCACCTTTATTAGGTTGTAGTAACTTTACACTAGCAGGCATGAAACTGCTGAAAGAAAATGCTTTAGTTGCACAAAAATTAATTATAAGAATACTGGTACTTTTTCAGTAAATAAAAAGCAAATAAGTACTATTTAAGATCAAACCAGAATATATCATGTATATAAGGTAAATTATGTATTAAAGCTACAGGATCATGTAGGACTTTTTACAGTCTAGACATGTTCCTTGAGAACAGTAATGCCCATTTAATTTAAATTATATTCAATTTTATTTGTACAGCACTTTTAAAAACCGACACTGAAAGCAGCTTTCCAGAAATTCAGATGTAGCTGTAGAGCTGCATTTAATGTGATTTGTGATTGTCTGATTTTTGAATAATTTATTTGCAAATTATGGTGGAAAATAAGTATTTGGTCAATAACAAAAGTTCATCTCAATACTTTGTTATATACCCTTTGTTGGCAATGACAGAGGTCAAACATTTTCTGTAAGTCTTCACAAGGTTTTCACACACTGTTGCTGGTATTTTGGCCCATTCCTCCATGCAGATCTCCTCTAGAGCAGTGATGTTTTGGGGCTGTCGCTGGGCAACACAGACTTTCAACTCTCTCCAAAGATTTTCTATGGGGTTGAGATCTGGAGACTGGCTAGGCCACTCCAGGACCTTGAAATGCTTCTTATGAAGCCACTGCTTCATTGCCCGGGCAGTGTGTTTGGGATCATTGTCATGCTGAAAGACCCAGCCACATTTCATCCTCAATTCCCTTGCTGATGGAAGGAGGTTTTCACTCAAAATCTCACAATACATGGCCCCATTCATTCTTTCCTTTACACGGATCAGTCGTCCTGGTCCCTTTGCAGAAAAACAGCCCCAAAGCATGATGTTTCCACTCCCATGCTTCACAGTAGGTATGGTGTTCTTTGGATGCAACTCAGCATTCTTTCTCCTCCAAACACGACAAGTTGAGTTTTTACCAAAAAAGTTCTATTTTGGTTTCATCTGACCATATGACATTCTCCCAATCCTCTTCTGGATCATCCAAATGCTCTCTAGCAAACTTCAGATGGGCCTGGACATGTACTGGCTTAAGCAGGGGGACACGTCTGGAACTGCAGGATTTGAGTCCCTGGTGGCGTAGTGTGTTACTGATGGTAGCCTTTGTTACTTTGGTCCCAGCTCTCTGCAGGTCATTCACTAGGTCCCCCTGTGTGGTTCTGGGATTTTTGCTCACCGTTCTTGTGATCATTTTGACCCCACAGGGTGAGATCTTGCATGGAGCCCCAGATTGAGGGAGATTATCAGTGGTCTTGTATGTCTTCCATTTTCTAATAATTGCTCCCACAGTTGATTTCTTTACACCAAGCTGCTTACCTATTGCAGATTCAGTTTCCCCAGCCTGTTGCAGGTCTACAATTTTGTTTCTGGTGTCCTTTGAGAGCTCTTTGGTCTTGACCATAGTGGAGTTTGGAGTGTGATTGTTTGAGGTTGTGGACAGGGGTCTTTTATATTGATAAGTTCAAACAGGTGCCATTAATACAGGTAATAAGTGGAGGACAGAGGAGTCTCTTAAAGAAGAAGTTACAAGTCTGTGAGAACCAGAAATCTTGCTTGTTTGTAGGTGACCAAATACTTATTTTACAGAGGAATTTACAACCCCAATTCCAAAAAAGTTGGGACAAAGTACAAATTGTAAATAAAAACAGAATGCAATAATTTACAAATCTCAAAAACTGATATTGTATTCACAATAGAACATAGACAACATATCAAATGTCAAAAGTGAGACATTTTGAAATTTCATGCCAAATATTGGCTCATTTGAAATTTCATGACAGCAACACATCTCAAAAAAGTTGGAAGAGGGGCAATAAGAGGCTGGAAAAGTTAAAGGTACAAAAAAGGAACAGCTGGAGGACCAAATTGCAACTCATTAGGTCAATTGGCAATAGGTCATTAACATGACTGGGTAGAAAAAGAGCATCTTGGAGTGGCAGCGGCTCTCAGAAGTAAAGATGGGAAGAGGATCACCAATCCCCCTAATTCTGCGCCGACAAATAGTGGAGCAATATCAGAAAGGTGTTCGACAGTGTAAAATTGCAAAGAGTTTGAACATATCATCATCTACAGTGCATAATATCATCAAAAGATTCAGAGAATCTGGAAGAATCTCTGTGCGTAAGTGTCAAGGCCGGAAAACCATACTGGGTGCCCGTGATCTTCGGGCCCTTAGACGGCACTGCATCACATACAGGCAAGCTTCTGTATTGGAAATCACAAAATAGGCTCAGGAATATTTCCAGAGAACATTATCTGTGAACACAATTCACCGTGCCATCCACTGTTGCCAGCTAAAACTCTGTAGTTCAAAGAAGAAGCCATATCTAAACATGATCCAGAAGCGCAGACGTCTTCTCTGGGCCAAGGCTCATTTAAAATGGACTGTGGCAAAGTGGAAAACTGTTCTGTGGTCAGACAAATCAAAATTTGAAGTTCTTTATGGAAATCAGGGACGCCGTGTCATTCGGACTAAAGAGGAGAAGGACGACCCAAGTTGTTATCAGCGCTCAGTTCAGAAGCCTGCATCTCTGATGGTATGGGGTTGCATTAATGCGTGTGGCATGGGCAGCTTACACATCTGGAAAGACACCATCAATGCTGAAAGGTATATCCAGGTTCTAGAGCAACATATGCTCCCATCCAGACGACGTCTCTTTCAGGAAAGACCTTGCATTTTCCAACATGACAACACCAGACCACATACTGCATCAATTACAGCATCATGGCTGCGTAGAAGAAGGGTCCAGGTACTGAACTGGCCAGCCTGCAGTCCAGATCTATCACCCATAGAAAACATTTGGGGCAGCATAAAACGGAAGATAGGACAAAAAAGACCCAAGACAGTTGAGCAACTAGAATCCTACATTAGACAAGAATGGGTTAACATTCCTATCCCTAAACTTGAGCAACTTGTCTCCTCAGTCCCCAGATGTTTACAGACTGTTGTAAAGAGAAAAGGGGATGTCTCACAGTGGTAAACATGGCCTTGTCCCAACTTTGAGATGTGTTGTCGTCATGAAATTTAAAATCACCTAATTTTTCTCTTTAAATGATACATTTTCTCAGCTTAAACATTTGATATGTCATCTATGTTCTATTCTGAATAAAATATGGAATTTTGAAACTTCCACATCATTGCATTCCATTTTCATTTACAATTTGTACTTTGTCCCAACTTTTTTGGAATTGGGGTTGTACCAATTAATTCATTAAAAATCCTACAATGTGATTTCCTGGATCCCCCCCCCCCCCCCCCCATTCTGTGTCTCATAGTTGAAGTGTACCTATGATGAAAATTACAGGCCTCTCTCATCTTTTTATGTGGGAGAACTTGCACAATTAGTGGCTGACTAAATACTTTTTTTGCCCCACTGTGAATAAAAACTCAGACTACAATAATGTGGCCACTCAATATATTTGATGTAAAAATTAACCTTGTTTTCAAAACAAAATTGAGAGCAATTAATATTGGGATAAATAACAGCAAACTGAGTAAATCAGTAATATCAAAGTAAGAACTGAATTAGCTAGCTTTAGCATTGCTGCTTTCTAGCTAAGCAGCAGAGTGGCAGGTGCAATGTTTTCGCATACATTTGTTTGCTATGTAAGTTCCCCTTGAGATCAAAATACAAGATTAAAGCATTAGATGTAAACTCCCCCACCTAATAGGATCTTCTGCTGTTGTGATCTGTCTGCCTCAAGGTTTGACAAGGTGTGCATTCGGAGGTGCTTTTCTCATCTCATCTCATCTCATTATCGCTAGCTGCTTTATCCTGTTCTACAGGGTCGCAGGCAAGCTGGAGCTTATCCCAGCTGACTATGGGCGAAAGGTGGGGTACACCCTGGACAAGTTGCCAGGTCATCACAGGGCTGACACATCGACACTGACAACCATTCACACTCACACCTATGGTCAATTTAGAGTCACCAGTTAACCTAACCTGCATGTCTTTGGACTGTGGGGGAAACCGGAGCACCCAGAGGAAACCCACGCGGACACGGGGAGAACATCCAAACTCCGCACAGAAAAGCCCTCGCCGGCCACGGGGCTCGAACCCAGACCTTCTTGCTGTGAGGCAACAACGCTAACCACTACACCACTGTGCCGCCCCGAGGTGCTTTTCTGTTCACTGCAATTATAAAGAGTTTTTTTTTTTTTTAAGTTACTGTAGCCTCTGTCAGCTCACACCACTCTGGCCAGTCTGGCCATTTCCCCCCTTTCTCTTGTTTGATAAGAACATTACCTGAGGCTCTTGACCTGCATCTACATGATTTTTATGCATTGCATTTCTGCCACGATTGGCTGATTGGATTGCATGAATGAGCAGGTGTGCAAGTGTTCCTATTAAACTGCCCAGTGAGTGTTTGTCAGCTGCCATAAGTTTTAATGTCAAGTGACATACTTTCGTTGCATACATTGACACTTTCCGTGCAAACTTATGTTCGAACATCATGATGTTTATAACTGCCTGTGCAACTGACAGAATGCATAACACTGGCATAACAGACTTGAGTATATGTTCTGAATTAGTGTCTGGCTTTAATTAGAGTTTGACCTTAATATTTGACTTTTCACATCAAAGTATAAATACATTTTTTTCAAAGCTTATATGAAGGGTACCAACACAGAACCTTAACACAAGTATATAAATCATTTTGAAGCAGTGTTAGAGAAGGTAAGAAATGCTTATGTCAAAATGCATAAGGGTGAGGGAGAGACATTAAAGGTTTTATGTGACTTTACCTGAAAGGGATAAGAGACAGTAACCTAGTTTTCAATTAACATTATGTTAAAAAATAAGGCCTGCATATGTATTGGCACACTTGGTTTTCATTTGCATCCAACGTAATAATTCGGTGTCCCTTTGCCTCCACTTCAACTCACCATTAGAGCCATTCCACCGAATCGGTGCCATTTCCGTCCGTAGAAAATTATATGTATAAATGCACATAAAAATGTACTTTAAAATACATTTCCTTATTACGCAGAATGTCCTGCACATTGATCTGATTTCAAATTTAAGATAGGGGAGAGCGGGGTAAGATGAGCCAGAGGGTAAGATGAGCAACCCCCTGTTTCTAAGAAACAGTAAACAAATGTGATCATGTGACCACATTCAAAGGGGGGCGGGACCATTTACTTACACTTGTGGAGAGGAGCACCACATGTCAAACTAGGTGAGGGAGATATTTATAAAAATGTGTTTTTGTGCTTTCTAAGTCAATTCCATGTTTGTCCACAGTGAAGATGATTTAGAGAAGACAAAAGTAGAATAATATTTAGACACATTAGGGTTAAGTTAGTGGCTTTCTAAGCTATGATATGAATGCTAATAAAAATAATTTTGATTAGCCTAATCCCCTTTATTAGCATTTTTCTACAAAATGGTGGCCACGGGGTAAGACGATATAACATGTTATATATATATATATATATATATATATATATATATATATATATATATATATATAACATCAGATGAGGAAGACCAGTTGTTAGATGTGGGGGATTATGTTGTGGCAAAATTCACAGGGAAGAAGAAAGTGCATTTCTTCATTGGCCAGATAATCAAATTGGATGTCTTCGAAATAGAGGCAAGATTTGTCAAAAGAAGCCGGTCATGCCATGGCTCTGCAAGAAAGCCGACCTTTGTCTTCAAAGAGAAAGATAAGGCTGTCCTGTCAAGACAGGATATTGTGAAAAAATTGCCCCACCCCTTTACTGTTGGGGGGACAGCACGGAGGGAGAGGCAAATGGTGTTCCCTTGCAATTTGAACGCTTGGAACATTGAATAATGATGAAATGATTGATGGAATGATTGCTGCATGTTTTAGCAATGTTTTAACCTACTGAAAGAAATAAGATTTTTTGGCACTGTTCTACTGTTTTAGTAATTTCTATAATATAGTATATCTCTCATTCCCTCTCTAACCATCCCTCTTTCTATCTATCTATGCATATCTCTCTCTCTCTCTCTCTCTCTCTCTCTATCCATCTATCTATCCCTCCCTATCCCATCTCGTTCTATCACCTCTCTCTTCATCTCCCCTTCTCTATCCAACGGCCCTATCTCCCACTTGATTGACTTGACTTGATTCACTGACTGCATTTCTAATAATAAAAGTTGTTTACTTTGTTAACCTAACATGTTTTGTGTTGGTTCAATTTACCCCACACAGTGGCTCATCTTACCCCGTGCATGGGGTAAGTTGAGCCACTTGACATTTTTTTTTCAAGAGGTAATATCACTCTAACCATAAGAGCTTATCAATTATTTTTTGCTCAGATAGTAACAGTACACTTTGAAATTTGGTATGGTGTGTAGACTGGAAGCAAAAATGGCTTTAACATGTAGTTATGATGAAAAATGTAAAAAGTGGCTCATCTTACCCCACTCTCCCCTATATAATTGTAAGGATTAATAAAAACTACCTAAAACACTGAAAAGTAGCATGTGTTACCTGTCTCCACACTCTAACTTTATATTTAACTATGAAATATTATGATTCAAATCCTTCAGAAACAGTATTTCTTTTGCACTGTTGTGTGACTCCATATCCTATCCATGGTTTAAATATATTTTTTTTCATAAGAGATCCACAATATCTTAGTTAAAATACACATTTTAGTCGTGCCCCTGGGTTTTCACTCAGTCCTGTTACCCAAACATATTACCCCATCTGACAAATTTGGAACATTCCATAAATCACATGCTCAACAGGAAGTTACATCAGTTGTGTCTTCTGAAGGCCATGGGAAGACCAAAAGTTAATTCTCTCATTTACTTTTCTGTATATTTGATTATTTTTTTTTAACTTTGACTGATAAGGTCAATGTCAACATACTGTCCTGTTACTTAAATTATTTCTTAGATGATATTTGTTTATTTTAAAAATACAGATTTTTGGTAAATCACTAGAATGTGCTAAGTGTGGTCATGCTATTAGCGATGACGCCATGTGGCTTAATTCCATGTATTAGCTAATCCTAGGCTAAAAACTCAGTCCTGTTACTTTCAGTCCTGTTACTCATATAAAGAGTATGCAGCCATCTTTGACTTCCAAACCTTATAAAAAAATAAATAACGTAGCCTGAGGTTGACCAATACACATTTTGAATAGTTAAATATGTGTGTTATTATAATCGGTGTTGAAAAGATATAACAAATTAAGTTTAATTTGGGAGTGGTACAACAAGCAAATGGCACCCATTCGGTGGAATGTCCCTTTAACCTCTCAACACCACTAACAATTCACCTGAAATGTGATTTTGGCAAAGTGACTGCTCAATGGTCTGACCATACAAATTGCTTTTTAATGCTTTTGCACAATGGCCCAAAACAAATTGAATTGCTTTTCATCTAGAATCCACAGTAGGGCTATTTAAAGAGGGGAGATACTGTATATGTTCACTAAGCTGCGAATGCTTCATCATCTATGTATATGTTGTTGAAGGGACGGAGCTTTATTGATGGATTTGGGACCAAAAACAATGAATAGTCTCTGACACCCAATCTAGCAGCACAAGCACTCCTCAGAGGAGAGGAGCACTGCAGTGAAAACACCTTTTATGAACAAGAGCGAGACTGACAAAATGGATATAAACAGTGTAAAAAGTAGCAAGTGTAAAAACTTTTATGCATTTGTGCTTATTAAAAGTAATATACAAATTTAGACAATCACAGTGCCCATAGCATTATGGACAAATATTCTTATATTCATGCTCATGCAGCGATATTGAATACACAAGTTGTTCTCTGACCCTAGATGCACAGATTTAAGGCAAGGTCAAGTCCAGCTGTTTGCTATGTCAGCATCACATTAAATTCAAAGTAACACACAATGGGGAATGCTGTTATAGGAAAAGAGGTGAAGTGTGTTGATCCCCTTATACCATTTTGAATGAATTGATGAACGACACATTCTATGTTTAATGATATGGAACATCCATGACACAAGTTAATTAATGTTATCATTTGTTTACTAGAAGCTATACATGGTCATTTGCTCACCAGCCTCTCTTTTTGTGTTCAATTTTAAAGTTCTCTCACTCAGTCACTTTCAGTAACCATTTATCCTGGGGTCGTGGTGGATTCAGAGCTTATCTTGGGAACATTGGGTGTGAGGCTGGAAAACATCCTGGATGTCCATCGCAGTCTATTAAAGTTAATAGGACCAAAAATGCAGCATGTCATTTTACCAAGAAAATGGGGGGAGAACTCCCTTGTGCTGGAAATTTTTCTGACAAATACTGTGACCTGAGTCTCAACACTCCAGATTATATGGAACTTCCACCATACAAGTCCCAGTAAAATGAACATAGAGTTATCATTTATGTTACAGGTGGAACTGTCAGAGCAATGCTGTTGTAGAAAATGAATCCACAACTTCTGATTAGGAATAAAACAGCACTGTAACATAAATTATTCTCTGAGGCCAATAACAACTTGAAGGACAGATAGTTCTGAATTTTGACCCAAGGCACTAATTGGTCCTGATCATTTCCCTTCTGCATGGGTACCTGTTCCAAACTTGCCCTCTGAGCTATGCTAGCATGCCAAGCAGAAATCACTTGAGAGTAATATTAAGTAAAGCATGAGATTGTGATACTTTGCTGTATAATCATCTAGTTCTACATTCTTCCACAATGAAAGGCAATGAGAGGATGATAAATGAAAAAGAGTTTGCACTGAGATCCAGCTATCATCAGATTTAAGTAAGCATGCATTTAATTAACATACCAGTCCACTGGAGTACATATTGATATTTATTAATACAAGGAAAAACACTGCATTTTTCTCATCTCTGCTCTTCTGTAAAATTAGAATTTGTCTAATGATTTACAAGGAGATGGGGGAATTCAGTAAGTGAGAAGAAGACAATTATTTACAGAGTGGATTTCACATCCTCAACTGTAAAATAAATGTGAACAGCTGCACTAGTGAAAAACATGACAGTAGATTAAGCCAGTGAGTATTTGATGTGATGAATTAAAACATTTATCCCCTTTGGTCAAAATGTGTACAATTGTACAAATAAAGTTTCATAGCATTTTCCTTGTGTCCAAAGGGGTTATTCTAATATTTTCTATTTTTTTTTCCAGAAATGACTTTTTTTTTTCAACAAAGCATGCAGTAAAAACACATTATTCTTAAAGTGCGAGTCTTACGAAAATCTCATCTCATCTCATCTCATCTCATCTCATCTCATCTCATCTCATCTCATTATCTCTAGCTGCTTTATCCTGTTCTACAAGGTCGCAGGCAAGCTGGAGCCTATCCCAGCTGACTATGGGTGAGAGGTGGCGTACACCCTGGACAAGTCGCCAGGTCATCGCAGGGCTGACACAGAGACAACCTGAACCAACCATTCACACTCACATTCACACCTACGGTCAATTTAGAGCCACCAATTAGCCTAACCTGCATGTCTTTGGACTGTGGGGAAAACCGGAGCACCTGGAGGAAACCCACGCAGACATGGGGAGAACATGCAAACTCCACATAGAAAGGCCCTCGCTAGCTGCTGGGCTCAAACCCAGGACCTTCTTGCTGTGAGGCGACAGTACTAACCACTACACCACCGTGCCGCCCCCTCAGAAATTCATCTTTTTCAAAATGTATGGAGCAAACACCAAACTGTCCTGTTGGCATGAAGTTACCTCTCTTTGTCTGTACAAATCGAACCCATTCATTCTGTAAGTGTCCTGCTGACATTGGGCTATAATGGATTGAAATTCCACTTTTTTTTTTTTAATTATAAATCGGCTACACTTGAACAGCCTTGAATGACACCTCTTAGGAGGCATGCTTTGGTTTTAATTTTGTTTTGGAATAAAAAAAAAAAAACCACTAAAATGCTACATTTTGCAAAGCAGACGAAGCCAGAAATGGCACGAACTTTCAAGCGTTGTGCATATGAGGTCACGTACTTTGAGCTAACAATAACTGACCAGAAATGCATTCCTGTAAAGGCAGACTCAAAGAGCCAGACTTTACCGGCTAAATAGAACTCGTATTAAAATACAATTTAGACTGTAAACTAGCATGTCTAGTTTTATAAGGTGTTACGTCCTGAGCCCCCTCCTGGCATCGGCTTGCCAGTGCACGGGCAAGGCTGATGTCAGGCGGAATAATTAACATCATTCATTACACCTGGGTGGCGTACCTGGAATATAAGGTGGAGCTTTGCTCTCCCTTAGGGGGCACCTACTGGCTGTGTGTGTGAACGCACAGTCATTTTATCTGCACTCTCTCTTACTTTCTTTCCCCCTTCTTTCTTTCTTTCCCTCTACATTGACCACATAACTGACATACACCTTCACTCATCCACACAGTCCATGCCATACTTGCACTACATATGTTTACCCTAGACGTTTGGAAAACTGCTAATTATAAATAAAAGTTTACAATTCAATCTGTAACCTTTTGTGTGGTCTCCCTTTTTATGCTGCGGCGAGTTTACGAGCCATGCCGTAACATAAATTGGGGGCTCGTCCGGGAGTTTTATGTGCAGGTGGGGAGACGGGACCATAGACTGACTGATTCAGGTGAGCCT